>NC_056744.1:1675176441-1675323941 GCF_019279795.1 Protopterus annectens | reverse complement strand
TGGCGCCAGCAACTCTGACCCTGTGGGTTCTGTCACTCAGCCAGTTTGCAACCCATCTTGTGATGTATGGGTTAACATTTAAGCTGATGAGTTTTTCAATGATACCCGAGTGGGGTATTGTATCGAAGGCCTTAGCCAGATCGAGGTAGGCTGTATGGACTGCCTTTCCCTCATCAATGGCTTTGGTGACTGTTTCAAAAAGTCAACCAAGTTTAAAAGGCATGATCTGCCTTTGACAAAGCCAAACTGGGTTGGATCCAAAGTCTGCAAATTCCCTATGTCTTTATTTATGAGGTCCATTATGATCCTCTCCATGGCTTTGCAGATAAGGCTTGTCAAGCTAATGGGCGGTAATTTCCAGGGTCTGTGGAGGCACCGCCTTTGTGAAGTGGGACCACAGTTGCAGTCGCCACTCCTGGGTGCGTATCCAGAGGTAAGACTTTGATTAAACAGCTGTCCTAGCTGTGGGTTTAATTCCTCATTGAGTTCAGGAGCACACAGCCGGGACACCATCGGGTCCCATGGATGCTGTGTTTTTGCTTTGGAGAGAGCAGTTCTCACTTGGGCGCTGGAGATGTTTGGGGGCTGCACTCATTTGGTATAGATATCTCTCCTTTTGGGGAGGGGAGAAGTTTGCACTGAACCTGTCAGCCAGTATGTTGGCAATGTCTGTAGGATCAGTAATCTTCACATCATTTTGAACTAGTTCTGAGCATATCTGGGAGTTTCCTCCTAGGTTTCTAACATAGCTAAAGAAGGCCTTATGATTGTCTTTTGAGTCTTTAGCTATTTTTATCTCGAAATTTGCTTTGGATGATTTTATGAGAGCTCTTAGTTTTTACTTATAGTGATCAAGGGTGTCTTACCTTTTAAGGATTTTGCTCTATCTTGTAGTAGCTTCCTCCTTTTGTTGTAGAGTTTGTTTATGGCTGGGGTCCACCAGACTGGACGCTTGCCTTTGGTACAAAGAGTCTTTGTTTTGCTTGGGATTGCCTTATCCATGCAGTCCTGCAGGTGCTGGTAGAAGGCGTTTGTAAGTGATTCAGCGGCTTGAGTATTGTTTTCCGCCGCTCGGGGCCTGAAAGGAGACCACACTAGTCTTTAGAAGTGTGAAGTCGGCTTTTGAGAAGTTCTTTACTGTGGTCTTTTTATTTCAGGTGGGGTGGGATGAGGACCTCCAGCGAGATTAGTTTGTGATCTGATCTCACCAGTGAGGGGTATACTTCGGTGTTGAACATTGTGCTCCCATGTTCGTGATGATGAGATCAAGTATGTTATCTCCTCTTGTGGGGATGGTGACTAGTTGTTCCATGGCATTTGAGTTTATGAATTCCAGGAACTTTTGGGCTAGGGTGTTTGGGCTTGAGTAGTGTTCCCAGTCTATATTAGGGTAATTGAAGTCACCTAGTATGATGGTGTTTGGTGATACATTTATCCCTCTAGTGTTTTCGGAAGGCCATGTGAGTTTCCTGAGTTTGTGAGGGTGGCCTGTAACATGCTACAATTTGCAGAGCAGTCTTGCCTATGGTTAATTGCACCTGGATGGTCTCCGATGCATCGTGCGTTGCCACCAGTCTTGAGGTGTGGGTGTCCTTGATGAATATGGATACCCCCCCTCCTTTCTTGGTATTGTCTGGATTTTGGGGCGGAACGCATGATATGAGGTAAAACCTGATAGCGCTGGGGTGCTCTCAGGAGCCTTGAACCAGGTTTCTGTCACAGCACAAACATCGATGTTCTCCATACTGAGAAGGGCCTCGAGTGCGTGCATTTTGAGATTTAGACTTCTGGCATTGAGCAGCATTACCCTTAGTTTTTTCCTTTTTGTGTTCTAGGGTGGTAGGTTTAGAATTTGAGCCTTGCCTAAAAAGGCACTATGGGGTGGCAAGAGCCTTTGCCAATATCCGAATCCCAGGGTGACAGGTGCAAGCCGTCCCTTGGCAGCGTGGCTTGTCCAGCATGTCATCCCAGGCAGACAGATACTGGATCCCCTTTGAATGACACCAGTGTTTAAGCCAATTGTTAAAGCTGATCATCTTATCTCTGTATTGTGGCATCATTCTTGGTGAAGGTAGGATACTGCTCAAGGTCAGGGTCATACCTGCCTGGGCTACATAATCAGAGAGCTCCTCAATGTCTCTTTTCATGTAGTCCAAGGAGGTACGTCTCAGGTCGTTTACACCAGCGTGGACAATGACTGAGTCATATTTGTACCTGCTGTTGAGAGACCTGAGTGCTTGCGTTATGTGGCGGATTCTAGCGCCCGACAGGCAGCTTACTGTGACCTTCTCCTTACTCAGTCTGGTGAGCGGGACATCAGTGTGTCTGACTATGGAGTCACCAATGACTAGTGTGTCTGGCATTGTGTTTTGCCTTAAGGGCTGTGACTGTTTGACACTCTGACTGTGAGGTCTATGTGTTGCGGGTGTTGTGTTCTGAGGTGGTGGTTGTTTGGGTGTCTGCTTTGGTGGCCTCTGCTGTTTTGGTAGATTTTTGATCAGAGCCTCCGAGTATGTCTTTGTGTGTTTATGTGTATGATTTGAGGTTGTAATGGTACTATGTGAGACTGGGTCTATAGTGTGTGTGGTAACCTTCTCCTCCTGACTGGTCTTGCCAGTCCTATGTTGAGAGAGCTCAGCCTCCAGTTTGGCCGTATAGTTGCATCTCTCGCATGTATTTGTGTTTTGTGGGAGGAGGAAAGGGTTGTCTGTGTACATGAGGCAATTGAAACATTGCCTCAATATTCCCAGGTTCACCAGCTGAGCAGGAGAGGACACTAGCAACTGATCCCTCGACATGCTAGAAGGGTAGACGAAAAACTTTAAAAAAGATTCCGGGGATGTGGGTGATCGAGAAATGGGGATTGCCATTTTGGGATACTATCTATGACAAGAGTGCCGTATCAAGGTAATAAGTACTGTAGGAGCAAGTGCTAGGTTTAATAGATAGAGAATAGTCTACTTGGAGTCAAGTAGAGTTGATCTTTTAGTTATAGGATACGCTGATTTGATCAGTAGTATAGTTCGAGGAAGGTAGTTTTAAGGGAAAATTTGAAGAGTGGACTTTAGGTAGCCCGAATAGTTTAAACCTGCTTAACCGGCACTGCCCTAGTGTGCAACAGTGGCAGCTCCGCTAAATCGCTCTAACAGCTTAGCTGCTTTTATACCAGGGGCTGGAAAAGCTAGAAACTGGCCCAAAACGACCAATAAACTACTAGTTACTGGCTGAAACCTCACAAAACTGGACAAAGGCAGCTCAATGCTTCCCACTCCCACTGGTAAGCAAGGTAGCTTCCCTTCCCCAAATAAGGCAAGGAAACAGTACACAGGAACTACAACCAAAGCCCAGGAATCAGCAACTCTGAAACTGGACTAAACTAGTAAAGCAGGAAAGCAAGGTAGCTTCCCTTCCCCAAATAAGGCAAGGAAACAGTACACAGGAACTACAACCAAAGCCCAGGAATCAGCAACTCTGAAACTGGACTAAACTAGTAAAGCAGGAAAAACAAGAGATATTTTTTTCTTTTTTTCTTTTTTTCACAAAACAGGCAGAAACAGGTACAGCAAACACTTATAAATGCTATGAATCAGCTACTACAGCTTACACAGAAGAATTTGCTACAAATACAGTCAAATAGTAACAAACAAGGATTCCAAGTGCAATATTAAGTTAAATGCAGTAAAAACAGCTTCAATGTAACAGAAAGGCAGGCGAAATACAGTTGCTAGGTATTCAGATGTGCAAAGCAACAAAAACTATACTTAGTATCAAGAAAAGTCGCTTATTCAGCTCTCTGCAGCCTGGATTACTCTGCTGGCCCACGTGGAGTCTGTGCTGAGTAGGTACAAGCTGAAAGTTTTATACCAGGGGGCTGGAAAAAGCTAGAAACTGGCCCAAAACGACGAATAAACTACTAGTTACTGGCTGAAACCTCACAAAACTGGACAAAAGGCAGCTCAATGCTTCCCACTCCCACTGGTAAGCAAGGTAGCTTCCCTTCCCCCAAATAAGGCAAGGAAACAGTACACAGGAACTACAACCAAAGCCCAGGAATCAGCAACTCTGAAACTGGACTAAACTAGTAAAGCAGGAAAGCAAGGTAGCTTCCTTCCCCAAATAAGGCAAGGAAACAGTACACAGGAACTACAACCAAAGCCCAGGAATCAGCAACTCTGAAACTGGACTAAACTAGTAAAGCAGGAAAAACAAGAGATATTTTTTCTTTTTTTTCTTTTTTTCACAAAACAGGCAGAAACAGGTACAGCAAACACTTATAAATGCTATGAATCAGCTACTACAGCTTACACAGAAGAATTTGCTACAAATACAGTCAAATAGTAACAAACAAGGATTCCAAGTGCAATATTAAGTTAAATGCAGTAAAAACAGCTTCAATGTAACAGGTACTAGGCTATATATATATATATATATATATATATATATATATATATATATATATATATATATATAGATATATATATATATATATATATATATATATATATATATATATATATATATATATATATATATATATATATATATATATATATATATATATATATATATATATATATATATATATATATATGGGTCTACTTGATAACACCGACAATGAAATAACCGACACGACAAAACCGAAAGTTCAAAAACACGAAACTTCACATGCCCAACAAACCACAATCCCGACAATTAACAAAACAAATAACTTTCCTGAAAAACACACACACAAGCACACCAAAAGCCTTGCAAACCTACACTAAACGTTACATACACAACTATATATGCACTAACCTTAACCCAAACCCTAACCCTAAGGTCCGGCACTATCGTACACTTACCTTACTCGCACCCTAACCATAACTCACTTAATCCGCCCCTAACCCTTAAGTCCGTCACTATCACACACTTAACTTACCCGCACCTTAACCCTAACTCACTTAACCCGCCCTTAAACCTAATGTCCGTCACTATCGCACACTTACCTCACCAGCACCCTATCCTAACGTCCGTCACTATCACACACATACCTTACCCACACCCTGACCCTAACGTCTGTCCCTATCACACACTTACCTTAACATGTCGGTGTTCTCAGCGTCGGGATTCCCAACTGTCGGTCTTCTCTGTTGTTGATCTTCCGGTGTCAGTTATCTCATTGTCGTTCTTCTCAGCTTTCGGCGTAATCAGGTAGACCCATATATATAGATATACATACATATTTATATATATATATATATATATATATATATATATATATATATATATATATGTGTTCATAGGTAGCCACAGAGATGATCCCCAAGGTGAAGTTCCGATTTCCCATCTAATAAAGATTTTTCTTGAAGAGTGCTAATGAGTAGCTTTGTTTGATATAGATATGTAATTTGTTCCAGAGTATGAGAAGTCTCTGTGAGAGAAATCTATCCCTCCAGCATGTTCTGTTTATTGTGGTGACAAGGTTTAGGTCCCTAGAGCTTGCAGCTCAGGGGGATTGGGATTTCTTTAAGTGGAGCATGTCCAACAGCTCTGGGTTTGATATAGCTTTGTATGTTAGGCAGAGATTGCCTCTGAGTAGGCGATATGCGATGGAGTAAAGCTGTAGTTTTTTGAGATGGTCTGTATAGGGCATCTGTTTGAGGCTGGTAATCCTCTTTGTGACGGATTTCTGCTGCCTTTCAAGGTACAAACCAAAAGGGGCATTGCACTCTATAATGGGTCTAATGAGTGACAAGGAGAGGAGAATAATCACCTCTTTTTTCCCTGGATGAGAAAAATTTTGTAATGAGGTGTGCCATGTAGAAGGATATCCTGGCTAATGTGGTGATGTGATTATCAAAGGAGAGACTACTGTTCACCTGTGTCCCAAGGTCTCTTATCACACTTTTGATGTTAAGTAGATTACCACCTATGTGGTAGGTCATGGGGACAGAGTTTTTACCAAAGGGGATGACAATGCACTTTTTGGCATTGAGCTTGAGACCATGGTTTTGACACCAGGCATCTGTCTCAGTGAGGCCTTTTTGTAGGACATCCGCATCTTTAGGAGTTTCAGTTATGGCTCCTAGTTTGCAGTCATCTGCAGACTTCATTAGCCAAAGACCTTCTGTGTTAGCCTGTACTTCAGAAAAGTAGATACCAAACAGGAGAGGACCCAGGACTGAACCCTGTGGTACTCCACTTGTCACTGGTTTGAAGTCAGATTTGGAGCCTGCTACTTTAACAGTGTGGGTTCTGTCAGTGAGCCAGTTGGCAACACATCTTGTGACATAGGGATTTATACCTAGTTTAGTGAGTTTATCTATAATTCCAGAGTGGGGGATGGTGTCAAAAGCCTTGGCGAGATCTATATAGGTAGTGTGAACCACCTTACCCTTATCTACGGCTTTGGTGACTGCTTCAAAGAAGTCAATCAGGTATAGGAGACATGTTCTGCCTATTACAAACCTGAACTGGGTGGGGTCCAGAGTTTGAAGATTACCAATGTCTTTGTTTATAAGTTCCATGATGATACGTTCCATGGCCTTGCAGACCAGGCTCATTAGGCTAATGGGGCAGTAGTTCCCAGGGTCCGTGGTGGCTCCACCTTTGTGAAGTGAGATAACCATCACTGTGAGCCATTCAGTGGGCACAAAGCCTGAGGTGAGGCTATGATTGAACATTGTGCTTAGGTGGGGTGCTAGTTCATTCTGTAGTTTATGTATAACACAGCCTGGGATGCTGTCAGGTCCCATGGATGCTGTGTTCTTGGCTTTGGAAAGTGTGTTTATTACCTGTGCAGCATGATTACAGGAACTTTGCATTCTTCCGGTATAGAGATGGGCCCTTTAGGGGGTGATGGGGGTGTAAAGTTAGCACTGAACCTATCTGCCAGGATGTTGGCGATATCAGTTGGTTCTTTATATTTAGTGCCATTGTGCTGTAACTCAGAGCAGATCTGAGTGTTGCTATTGAGATTCTTGACATAGCTATAGAATGCTTTGTGGTTGCCTTTAGAATCAGTGGCGATTTTGTTTTCATAACTAGCTTTGAAGAATTTTATGAGGGAGCTCAGCTTCTTACTTAGGCGGACCAGGGAGTTCTTCCAGTCATGGGGTTTTACTCTTTTTTGCAACAATTTCTTTCTTCTGTTGTAGAGTTTGTTTATGGCAGGGGACTACCAGATTGGCTTCCTTTTTTTGAAGGATAGCATCTTGGTTCTGTTAGTGATAGCATGATCCATGCACTCATGTAAGTGCTTATAAAGTTCATTTGTGTAGGATTCAGCAGCTGTACCTCTATTGTCCATCTGCATGGGTGTCGTGAAGTTTGCCACTTCTGTCTTAAGAAGCGTGAAGTTGGCTTTGTCAAAATTATTTACGGTGGTTTCCCTAATGGGGGGTGGGGGCGGGATGTGGATGTCCAGGCTGATTAGCTTGTTGTCGGATCTGACCAATGAGGAATTGGCCTCTGGTGTGGAACACTGGTCGCCAATGTTGGTAATGACCAGGTCTAGGATATTGCTGCCCCTGGTGAGGGTGTGGATAAGTTGATCCAAGGCGTTGGAGTTTATGAATTCCAGAAAAAGTTGAGCAAAAGAGTTGGTACATGAGTAGTTTTCCCAGTTAATGGTGAGGTAGTTGAAATCGCTAATTATTAGGATGTTGGGTTGTACCTTAACATTGTCCAGTGTATCAAGAAATGAGGAGTGGGAATCCTGAGGCATGGTTGGGGATCTGTAGCAAGTTACAATTTGGACTGCGGTCTTGCCCAGAATTAGTTGCACTTGGATAATCTCGGATGCATTTGCTGAGCAACTAGCCTGGAGGTGTGGATATCCTTAATGAATATGGACACGCCTCCACCTTTAGTGTTTCAGTCCAGGTTAGGTGGCTGAAAGGTGTGGTATGAATTATAGCCTGGTAATGCAGGGTTGCTTTCTGGAGCCTTGAACCAGGTCTCTGTCACTGTACAGATGTCGATGTTCTCTATTTTAAGGAGTGCCTTGAGTGAATGCATTTTGAGGTTTAGACTTCTAGCACTGAGTAGCAATACCCTTAGATTTTGTTTTCTTGTACCTGTTACAGTGGTGAATTTGTCAGGTCTATATCAGCATTTTGAAAGACGAAAATGCCAAGTACCAGTTGTCTGACACGTAAATGTCGAACTACGACATTGCCGAGCAGACAAATCACCAATTTTCTTCCAAGGGAGAGAAATGTTTTGGCCAAACACCAATGCCAAACACAAACAAACATTCTTAAGTGGGGGGCTACACCCCCCACATCCCCAAACGTGGGGCCTGTGCCCCCCACAACTCCCCTAATTAATTATTCTAATTCCAGGACAACAATAAAGTCAGGGAAAGGGCAGGTGTAAGGAAACGGCCAACCGGTTTCTTTCCGTTAGTACGAAATTGGTGATTTGGCTGTTCAGTAATGTCGTAGTTCGACATTTACATGTCGCCCAACTGGTATTTGGTATTTTCATCTTTCAAAATGCTGATATAGACCCGAATTTGTCATTTGAACCTTGCCTAAAAAAGGCACTAAAGGGGTGGCAACAGCCTTAGCCAGTATCCAGAATCCCAAGGGTGACAGGTGCACGCCATCTCTGGCAAAGCATCGTGGTCTGTCAATCATGCCATCCCAGGCAGGCAGATACTGGATCTCCTTAGAATGACACAAGAAGCTTAGCCAATTGTTGAAGTCAATCATTTTGTCCTTGTACTGTGGTATCATTCTGGGTGATGCAGGATGCTACTCAGGGCTAGGGTCATACCAGCCTTGGCTACAAGATCGGAGAGCTCTACCATGTCTTTTTTCATGTAGTACAGGGAGGTATGTCTCACATCATTCACACCAAAATGGACAATGATAGAGTAATATTTGTAATTGTTGTGGAGTGACCTGAGTGAGTTCATTATGTGGTTGTTCCTGGCACCCAACAGGCAGCTGACAGTGACTTTCTCCTTTTTTAGCTTTGTGAGTGGAACATCAGTGTGCCTGACTATAGAGTCACCTATGACTAAAGTGTTGGGTATGGTGTTATGCCTTATGGACTGTGGTTGAGTGGCACACTGAGTTTGTGGGCTATGTATCATTTGGGTTGTGTTGGGGAGTGGAGGTTGCATGCATTTCTGCTTTGGAGGTCTCTGTTGCTTGAGTAGATTTTTACTGAGAGCCTTCATGGATGTAGGTGTGTGTTTTGTGTTGCTATGTGTGTGTTTTGGTTGTGTAGGTTTTGAGGGACTATGTGATGAGTGTGGTGTGGTGCAAGTGTTTACCTTCTCCTCTTGATTATCTAGTCCAGTATTGGGTAAAGAGAGCTTTGCTTCCAGTTTGGCTATATAAGTGCATCTCTCACAGGTTGTAGTGTTGGATGGTAGGAGGAGCGGGTTGTCTATGTACATGAGGCAATTGCTGTATGACTCCAAGATACCCAGATTCATCAGTTAGACAGGAGGAAACACTGGGAGTTGCCCTTAGACATGCCTGGATAGGTGCTTATTTATTAAGTACTAAAAACTGTTTTCCTCTAGACAAGTGAGGAAAGTTGAGTGCTGCAGTAATTTGTAGCTTATTTAGTGCTTACAACAAGTTCTGAACAAGTGCTGAGCTCAAAGAAACAGATAAAGCTAAAAAAACTGGCTAGTTGTAAGGGAAAATTTGAAGAGCACACTTTATGGAGCCAGGAATAGTTTAACCATAGCTAAGCAGCGATGCATAAAGTGCGTTTTTTTTTAATATAACAGTAGGAAATGAGCAAACTGATTTAAACAAATTAATCAATAAAAAGCTAAAAACTGAGTCCCATTCCAGCAGTCTTCAATCAGACAAGTTCTAACTGCACACTACTGCCACTAGGGTGCAGGGGAACCTACTCCAAAAAAAGATGGTCTGGATAAGTGCTCAAGTTATGCAAACAAAGCTTGATTCAGCAGGTCTGAATTTAGTCTATACTACAGCAAACAAGGTGTACCAATTTCAGAAAGAAACAGTTCAAATAAGCAGGCACAATAAGCCTTTAACCAGAAACTCCCAGCTCAGAAGTGCAGAATCTACCCTCTCCTCCTACAAGAGTGCAGACCACAAAACTTCTTAATGTAAAACAACTGATCTGAAGCCCAAGTACTTCAACCAAAGGCTTAGATTAACAGTTACAATTTAATCAGGCTACTAACAAGCAGTAATAAATGCAGCAGAACAAATGCAGTAAAGTAGGAAGAAACACAAATACAGTAAAGGCAGATGAAAGTGCAATTTTTTTTATATAGCAACAGTAAACGAGGAAACTGATTTAAACAAATTACTCAGTTAACCAGTAAAAAAGCTCAAAACTGAGCCCTGGTCCAGCAGTCTTCAATCAGACAAGTTCTAACTGCACACTGTTGCCACTAGGGTGCAGAGGAACCTTCTCCAAAAAGATGGCCTGGTTTAGTGCTCAAGTTATACAAACAAAGCTAGATTCAGCATGCCTGAAATCTAGTCTATGCTACAGCAAACAAGGCGCACCAATTTCAGAAAAAAACAGTTCAAATAAGCAGGTACAATAATCCTTTAACCAGAAATTCCCAGCTCAAAAGGCCAGAATCTAACCTGTCCTCCCACAAGAGTACAGACCACAAACTTGGCCATAACATTGTACTGGAGTCATACTGCAGCAGCAATGGTCACAACCTCTTACTGCAAGGGGATGTCATGTAAGTGTCGCAGGTATAAATGTGGAATGTAGCTACAGTAACAGGGGTTGCATTAACAGACATGTCATGTGGGAAGTCACTTCTGCTACTGACAGGTACGCCATCAGTGACCGACTGACATCATAAAATCAGCATAGTGAAGTACCACGCTAATCACAGTACTGATTCTGTGGAATACAGCAGAGACATGACCAATAAACATGAATAGTCTGACACAATCTGGTCAGTGCAGAGGTATACACTGACCTCCTTAGTGCAAGATGTGTATACCACGCTGCACAAAGTGGATGCTGACAGCCATGTAAATGGGGATATCAGACAAATACTGGAATAGATAAGTTCACACAGCTGATGCATTCACACACTCCTGTCTGTCCTAACACATATTAACCAGAGGAGCAGAGGTCTCAAGGCCAAATACTACACACTACTTAGTGACATACATCTTTACACCATCCCATAGCTCTCAAACGAGTACACAAAACATGATGTAAATTCCAGTACCACCAATGCTGTTATATGCACCCGCTGCTAGTTTACTTTGTAGGCTCCGCCTAATGTAATTATTCTATTTTAATTGGCGTTTTTGTTTATTTCAGTGGTCTAAATATTAAATTCCAATATAGACATTGATGACACTCAAACAGGCTATCCATTGCCTTAAAGGTTATCCTTACTTGGTCTATGTAGCACCATTTATTTTTATTTTTATTAATTTTTTATTTTTAATTGACTGAAAGCCTTGATGCTGACATACACTCAGCATTGGTTTCACTAACACACTGTCATAGATTTCCTATCACTCTCTGGTTAGTAAAAATAGGAATACGAGTTCCGCTTGTAGCTTAGCCTACAAGCAGGTTGCTGACATTGTTTGTTTCTATTGGATCTGGTGTGTGTATCCAAGTAGCAATTGGTCATTTTCGTGCTCATTAGCCAATCAGCTTTTGGTTTTGGCCATGACTGTCAGCTTTGATGGTCCTATGTGTGTCTGCGGCCTTAGCATTGTTTTATATATCATTTGTACTCTAGATTTTGAGTTATGAGTTTTTAAATGGGCATTGTGTTTATATATTGCTTGGTGATATATATTTTTTATATTTTTTGTAACAAGGAGATTATCTTACTGAAAGGCTGCTTATTCAGCTTGCAGATTTCTGGATGTCACTCATTGTGGTGATCTATATAATTTCAAGAGCTACATTATTTTATTTTGAGCAGTTTGAACCTGAAAAGATCACTATTTTTCTTTAGGTTTTCGTAGATTTTTTATCATTCTCTGGTCAGTATCATCAGGAATACGAGTTCCACTTATAGCTATGCTTTAAGCCGGCAAAAACCAGTGTATGCTTTTATTGGATCTGTTGTGTGTTTCCAAGTAGCAATTGGCCATTCTCGTACTAACTCACTAATAAACTTCTGTTCAGCCTATGCATGCCAGTTTTTTACTACTAGCTTCAGCACTGCCCTATACATTACTTGCAGATTAGATTGTTAAATTATGATTTTTAATGGGCATTATGCTTACATATTATTTGGCGATATATTTTTTGACAATGAGTAGGTTACCTCACTGAATGGCTGCTTGTGCAGCTTGTAGATTTTTTGGTGCCACTTAATGTGGAGATTTTTATAAATTTCATAAGTTAAATCATTTTTATTCTGAGGAACGAGAGATGACTGCTTGAATGCGATAAGACCATCGATTTTTAGTAGGTTATGATATATTTTTTGAACATATGGTTGAACAGGCATTGGGTTTTGTTAACTAGAAATGTCAAGGTATTAGGTATGAACTATCCCCCGGATTCACTAATCTTTCATGCAGGACTAGACTAGTCTTGCACGGAAGCAGCCATTTAGGAGGAGGACGGCAGCGTGCCAAGTACATTAATGAAGGCGTGCTGCCTGACTTCCTAATCCTAAATGGAGTGTGGATGAGTGCAGGGGGCATGTCTGAGAGCAGAGCTCTCAGAATAAAAATGCCCCTGTAAAATAGAACAGCACAAACTGTAAATAAATGAGCGAGACCGCTCATAGGTGTCTGCCTTTCCCCACCAACAGTCCCCCATGTGTACAACAGCAACAGGACATAATTTTTTTTTTTTTTTTTTTTTTTTTAACATTTGTTGACCGGGATAGTCCGACTGGATGCATGACCATTTTCAGCGGCGGCCCGGGGAGAAAAGCTCCAAGGGTAAGCAGATACAGCATTAGATAATACCAGCATTACATATTACAAACAGACTATTAACAGAGATTACATAAGTAAGTTAAACAATTTCCACAGGTTAGAGTTAATCCCGAGCGTAAATCAGAATTAAATTAAATTACACAGTAAGCTGGTTAACAGATTTTTACACATTTTAGAGAGAGTTAGCCAGGCTTGATACATTGACATAGCCAGTTAAGTGACAAATGTTGTTTGAGTCTAGTTTTAAATTGACCTAAGGTGGAAAGTAAGGTAATATCAGCTGGAAGAGAGTTCCAGGATCTACTTACAGAGTTTGCAAAGAGGGAGTCACCGGCTGTGTTTTTAATTTTGCTAGTCTGAATTAGTAGTTTGTTAGAGGATCTAAGTGGTCTGAGATTGTTATAGGGGTGATAATATTTTTAAGTGCAGGAGTATTGTCCGGATTATAGAGGATTTTATAGGCCATAATCAGTTAGTTATACTGAATTAGGCTGGATAATTCAAGCCACCTAAGCTGATTTAGATTGATGCAATGATGTGTCCTAAAAGGCAGCACAGTGGCAAACCTGGCAATGTGGTTATAGTAAATTGAGAGTTTGTTAAAGACAGTCTTGTTTAAATTCGAGAGTAGAGGGGATGCATAAAGAAGGGATGAAAGAAGGTGAGAGCGAGCTATAGCAAATTTAGCTGGAGGGGTTAGGAAGGCTTTTATTCTGTAAAGTGACCCTAGTTTTTTATTGATGGTTTTGATAGTTTGGTTAACATGTAGGTCAAATTTTAGATTATTGTCTATGATGACACCTAATAGTTTTGTAGAGGGGTCAGGGGAGATTTTTGTGCCATAATTTGAATTTATGGTAAAGGTGAAAGCAGTAGACCTACGTGTTGGTGAAAATAACAGCATTTTAGTTTTTCTGGGATTTAGGATCAGATGACATTCAGAAAGCCAGTTTTCTATTGTATTAAAGGTGGTCTGGGTAACTGACCATAACTCTATTGGAGATGTGGCCAAGCAAATCAGAGTAGAGTCATCAGCATATTGGATACAGCTGACTTTTGGGATGACAGTATAAAGGTCATTAATGAAGATGGAGAACAGCAAGGGCCCTAGTATAGAGCCTTGTGGTACTCCAAGGGTGTTAGGAAGAAGGTTAGAGAGCTTGTTCTGCCAGAGTACAGCCTGCTGTCGACCATTCAGGTAGGATTGAAACCACTGAAGGGCTCTAGTATCTAGACAGAATGTTTGCATGGTGTGGATTAAAAGTTGGTGATCAACCATATCAAATGCCTTGGAGAGATCCAAGAAGAGGGCTGAGGATATATAATTATTGTTACGATTATGGTTTATGGTGTTGGTAAAGGCTAGGAGGGCTGAAGTAGTGCTGTGATAAGGATGGAAACCACGCTGTCTACCATAAGTTGATTCTGGATTAGGTGGTGCATGAGTTGTCTATGAATACATTTTTCCATAATCTTTGCAAGTGGAGAGAGTATAGCTATTGGTCTAAAATTTGAGAATTCAGTAGAGCTGCCTCCTTTGTGAAATGGGATTACATAGGATATTTTCCAGATGCTGGGAATTTCAGCTTCTACTATGGTTCGATTGATTAGTATTGAGACAGGGTAAGCAATAGCATCAGCTGATTTTTGTAGACACTCGGCAGGGAGTTGATCAGCAGAAAGTGTAGTGGGTTTTAATTTTTTGATCAAGGTACAGATAAGTGAAGTGGTGACTGGTTGGAAGCTGAATGCGAGTAGGTTTCTAGGGGTGCTACTTTCAGGACCAGGGGAGCTAAGAGGTAGTTGGCTAGCTAGGGCTTGAATTGTCTCAGTAAAGAATCAGTTAAAACTGTCAGAAACATCTTCAGGGGATTTATCAATAGTAGCAGTAGGGATTGGGGTTGAAGTTTGTCCAGGATGTAGTAGATTATTTAAACCTGCACAAAACTTCTGAGGGTTATTTTGATTTACTGTCTGTAAATTACAGTAGTATTGTTTTTTGTCTTGTAAAATGGGTTTTTTAGTTTCATTCCTGGATTGCCTGTATTTAATGTGATCTTGGGGGTCTATAGATAAAAAATAAAAAGAAGTAACCCCTGTAATTATTTTTAAAACTCCGAGCACAGCCAACCGTATATGGGCGGGTGAGCCCATCGCTTAGCTACGGTTAAAGCAGCTTAAAAGGTTGAGGAGGATAAAACGAAGATATATGCAAATGAAGCAGCACAGCAATAGTGTAGTGGTCAGAACATCTGCTTAACGAGCAGGCATTCCTGGTTTGAGTCCCACTGCAGCACATACCATTTTCCAAGTGAAATCTGTATGTGGACATTTATTTACATTTTATTGCTGTATAACCTACTAAATAACATTTAAATGTGAACTGGAGTACTGCATGAAATGCAAATGTGAAGAGTCAGTACCATAATGAATAAGTCAGCAGTAAGCAGGCATAAGCATAGATAAGCAGTAGTAAGCATATGTAAGCACTAGTACGCACGTGCAAGTGCGTTTGGGCAGGGTGAAGCACCGCTGGCACAGATTAAGCAAAGGAGAAGCTAACTGTATCTAAGACACTGTGACCGGAAGTCAGCAGTGCTTATCTCTGTGCAAACCTGCTTACAACCTCATGAAAGTGCCTTAAGCACACCATATCCAACGGCCGGTGTTCTGCCCAACAACAAAACAAACAGCCTCTGCAAGTCCAGAACCCAGAACCATGCACACCAGACACGAAACGATTGACCACTAAGCCATGCCAGATATGCAGACATTGTATGTTGTCAGAAACATAACACCAGCCCAGTCATGCAACAGTACAGAGAATGTATACCTACAGCTAAATGGGTGTGTGTTGGCAAATATATCACTAACTAAATGGATAAAGCATATCTATAGATGTAGTCACATATATATACATATATATAAATATCCAGAGATATATACATATATATAAAAATATATGAACAGATATACATGCAAATGCTGACAACTACACATATATATATGCCAATATCTATATGTCCACATATACACATCAGGTGATATATGTACGGAGATATATGTCTCCATAGGTATATTCCGACATAGTAAGACATATGTAAGCAAATATATATACCCACATAGGTATATATGGCCAGACATCTGTAGATACCAATGGTAGATGAACAGAAACATATATGTCCATATGCACCATCAATGGGCCTGAGAGGCCACAAACAATATACGTCACATACAAGTTTGCATACCCCCCGCCCAGCCAGACACATCTGCCCTGCAATACACTATCAAAGCTCATAGTATTGTATGTCTGTCATTGAACTAGGGAATTAAATCAGCCATCTGTTATGTGTCACATGTCGGTATCACATACCCATCTCCCCCATCCGCTAGGCAGTCCGAGCATTACAGGTCCATCCAACCCAGGCAATCCCCAACCCATACATACATAACCCACAGTTATGCTACCCTTCACCCACAGCACACACGCAGCCATCACCCCTACCCTGGTTACTGCCCCATAGCTACCACACCACCACACATTGCCCCCACCCTCGGGACCCATCCCATATGATGTCCCGACCCAAGTATCCTAGGTGTGGCACACGCCAGAGACCATGCACATAGCCAGGGGTACCTATGTAACCCTGGGTGTAGACGAAGGTTGAATACCCAATGTTTGGTTGTCCCACATGGGACGAATGTATTCCTGGTACTAACAACAGATGTCATGTGTGACTCTGTGTACACCAACAGATTTAGTTCTAGGTATCACAAAGCATATGTGGCACACAAGGTTGGCCGATATGCACACGAAACACAGTATCCAGCAATACCAGTCAACATTAACGGATATGTAGCTAATGACTTAGTGGTATATGTGTTATTATAAATAACCATAATTAAAAAGATATTTACCTCCCCCCTCTCTGTATACAAAGGTATACATACATAGATAGACATATAAATAAATACCCACATATACATATATACACATGCAGACACCCATACATCCACATGTCGTTAGATATATATACAGCAATATATATATATATATATATATATATATATATATATATATATATATATATGCAGGCATATACATATACATATTATGATTATGTACGTGGAGCTCGGGGGTCGGGGAATGGGAGCATGGGTATGACATTAAGGTAGAAATATGCAAATTATGCAAAGCTGAAATAGTGTAGTGGGAAGAGCATCCACCTACCATGCACACATTCTTTGTTTGGGTCCCACTGCACCACATTCTATTTCCCATGTGAAATCGGTATAACAGAATCATTTTGCTGTGTAACCTACTAAATGATATTTACACTTGAATAGGAGTACGGAATTACACATAGCCCACTCACTATTCAAGGGACATGAGACAACACACAGATATATATATACACAGACAACTTGTAATGGTGTATTTTACAATAATGTATGCCATTACCAACAGCACATAGTTCTGCACTTATGTAATCAGTGAGGAATGCAAGGGCCACACAGAAAAGTAGATGCAGACAGTGCAGATATATAACATACTATGCTGTCCAGGACAGGCCCGTTAATTCATACAACTGTGGACAAAGGATTTGCCATCAAGATAGGTAACAATAAACAATAACAGATGTAGTTCAGCAGCCATCAGTTACACCCCGTAGTCAAGGCCTAGGGGGACATTTATTACCTGTGATAATGTCTATGTATCTGTCACATGTATGGACCCTGACCAACAAATGTTGTCGGAGTCCACGATATGACTGGGATGATAGCAGGAATGCCAGCAGTATATTATGATAGGCCAATACTGAACAACCCCTAACCGTATCACAGCAGGACAAAGCCAGCCATATATGTGGAGGACAGAGGCAGGAACACAGGGCCATACTTGTAATATTGCTGTTACACACCCTGCACATTGCAGGTGTTACAGGATTCAATGCAACATACCCTTATGCAGGAATAACACATCAGGAACAAAACTGGAAGTAGCCATGTACTAACAGCACACAACAGACAGATTGCCGGTGATATATCTAGGACAAGCCCTGTGTGGTGCACAGGCAAAAGCAAACAGACAATCCACTGGCCATCATGTGGATAGGCCCACTGTTGAGAGCTATGCAGACAGACTGCATTCCATCCTAAACTACTATGTACACGCAAACACTGCAAGACCAGCAATATACAAAGTACATAACAACACCACTCACTCTGTCTGTAGGTCTGGAACAACCTAAGATTGTGTAGTTGTCCTGTGTCTGCAAGCCTCTCTGTAATAGGTACTACAACTTGCCGTCAGTAACACTGCCGCCCACATACAGGAAGGATGTCCTCCATACTGGAAAGGTGAAGGGACAATGCCCACATGAGGAAGAATTTTATAGTACTGGGTTGCCATGATGATGGTTAACAGAATCACTACACAGCAGGCTGCATGCAGTCAGCAACTGTTGCACACTTTTTGTTGCAGAGCCCATCAACTGATCATGTGCATCACCTACAAAAGCCATGCTAAAATCCAGACAAGCCAACTCATTTGCTCGACTGGAAAGGGAGAGAGAGAGAGAGAGAGAGACAGAGAGAAAAAAAAAGGAAACCAACAAAAATAAAAAAGGAAATAGAAAACAAATGTATACCACAGAACTTACACAGTGGGGAACACAGTACTACAGGCCACAATCGGGAAGGTGTCACACCCGTCCAAACACTAAAATGTATGTAAAACACAACTGTATATAATTTAATGTAGTATGTGGTATAGATTAATAGGATGTATGATGTAAAATGTTTGATATGTGCCATCTGTAGTTGTCCCTGTAATGATGTCTGTAAGAAAAATATGTATTCACATATATAGTAAAATATGTATTCATATATGTATTAGCATTATGCTTGCTGCATTAGAAGTCTAAAAGGGTTAACACATTTATTCTGTTACAGGCTTGGAAATAATTGCATGTACTTTCTGACTTTGCTTCTGGTTAGCTCAGTGAATGACCTTGTTCATACACTGAGAAACAGATGATTTTGTTAGCATTAGGAGAATAGAACAATACAGAATTCTGAAATGTTATTAGACTTAGGCAAACAACTTTGTTCGTGTTGAGTGAACACTGCAGCTGTAGAGGAACTAGATAAGACTATAGGCTGTAATCAGTATATGCTTTGTGCTCAAAGTAGGAAAGAATCACGAATTGTAACACCGAATATGAGTGAATTGTTACAGACCGGTGGTCAGCAAGGCCACGTTGTTTTTGAGAAAACTTTCTCATGGGAACATTTATAATTGTTATATCAGCAGAAAAACTTAGTAAACATCTGTTTTAGAACAATGCTAAGAGTTGTATTTGACTACGTCAGCTTAGAGGGCAATGGCTTACAGAACAGTATAATAATGAAGGATTTCCTGTATACTATCAGACAAATTTCTGAACTGCATTTTTGTCTCCTTGTACAAGAATAAAGGAACCTTAACTGAACCTTGGCTGCATTGATCTTTGATTTTTCCTTTGACAAGTTGGTCCTTCGTTGACCGGAAACCTCTTGGTTATCCCGGATCAGACAGGCCTGGTGGTTTGAATCCGTATGGAAGAAGTTACCGAAATGGTTCTTCTTATTCGAAAAGACCTCCGACTGAATTGTCATACAAAAAGAGGCCGGCCACTTTCTGATCTACGGCTGACGGGCAGGTTTCAATCGGACTGGGGTGATCAATTGCTGAGGCTCAGGTAAGGTGATTCTACTTTTTTCTGTTTTAGATCAGGGACTTGATTGTATTTGTTCAGTCAGGATTTTTGTGTAAATCCAGGGACAGAAAAATCTTGTCATAGATCAGGAAAACAGAATAAGTAGGCAGGTAGTCTGAAGGGACTATAAAATCTTTGTGGTACCATGTTAAAAAACAAGAAGGGTTACGTAACATTCATAAGGTTAGGACAAAATGGGTAATAAGTGTACAAAACGACCCTAAAATCCGCCGTTAACTGAAGACGCGGAATACATGCGGTCACGACCTGCCAATAACATTAAGTACTACACGAAGTGAGTTAATAAATATGAATTTGATGGTAAACTAGAAAAATCCTCACTTGTCAAACTTTTAAAACAACTCAAAACTGATTCCAAAGGACAGGTAAAAAGACAGTGCAAATTAGGAATTCCTCAGGCACACAGGTGGATTGAGGAAGCAAACCGAAGGGAACAAATAAATAAAAATTCAAAGGCATTATTTTTGGATAAAGAGGATAATAACTAAGTGGTAGCATCAGCCCCTCGGCCTCCCCTACCGGAATATGAGGTGAGTGAACAGGCAGGTCCACCCGCACGATACCCTGCTGTTCCGTCAGGTAGAAGTGTTACAAAAGCAGAGCCGTTTGCTAGAGATCCCATTGAAACTAGACTTCGAACACGTAAGGAAAGGGAGAGAATTGAATTGCACCAAGAAAATAGAGAATCACAGGCTATGAGTGAAGAAGAGATGTGTCCACTCATAGAAGTACCAAATCCTCAGGCAGGACAAGAAGGGCAGGACCCAACTCTCCTAGTATACAGACTGTGGACACCGGAAGATATCTGGAAAGCCACAGAGGGAATTCCCCATCCAAAATTTAATTTTAGAAATTTTTAGAAGACTTACAAGGCATAAGTTTAAGTTATCACTTAAACGGAGAGAAAGTAGAAAAAGTAGTCAGACAAATAGTAGGTCCAGATTGGCACATGATCAGTGGCAACTGGAATCCCCATGACACTGCGCTTAAGCCCCTCCCACATAGCAGCACAGAGTTAGACAACAGAGTGAAAGGTCTAACAGACTGAATCTCTGAGAAATGGAAGCCTAGGGTGGACTGGACTTGCATTAATCAATGCATCCAACAAGAAGGTGAAACTGTTGATAGGTATTATGCCAGATTATTAGAATGTTTTAATAACCATTGTGGAATGCAGGTTCCTGAAGACCAGACACAAGATTCCCCATATGAGCAGCAGTTAAAGAATGCATTTTTAAAAGGCAGTATTGCACCCATAAGCAGTTTTATTACGAAGCGCATGGTAGATCATCGCACAAGCAGATTACAGTCACTGCTTGAATATGCTAGGCATGCCAAAAGGCATTTTAATAACAAAAAGAAAAAGAAAGCCCAAGTATTTACTGTAGAAGATGGAGAAGTTTATTTAGTACAGTCCAGGAAGAAGGGCAAGAAGAATGCCCAGGGAAACAAACAATCTGATCAGCAATCAGAGGACTTTAAAGGGTGAAAGAAAAGGGGTGAATGTTTCAAATGCGGTAAAAAGGGACATATGGTGAAGGATTGCAAGAAAAATAAGAAGGCAGCAATGGAGGATAAAAATGAAGAGGGTGAGGACTGACTATATGATAGTCAAGAATCACTAGATAGGAATAATGGGGGAAGGACAAATGAGAATGTGATAGAGAGCAGAGAATGTGTTAGGAGAAATAGAGGAAGTGCAGGAAGCTACCGATAGTGAAGACAATGAAATATTAGACATAGCCTTATTGAGCTTGGAGCTCTATTTGGCAGACACGAAACCAGAAGTTACACTCCTGGTTGAGGGGAGGGAAGTCAAATTTCTGTGTGATTCAGGGGCATCAAGAACCCTGGTACACCCCTCCAAACTACCTGAGAATTCAGAGTCACATGATTACATACTAGTGAAAGCAGCTAATGGACAGCTGTATCAGGAGCATCTCTCCCATAATATTGCAATAACAGATCCTGTTTCAGGATTAACCCAGAAAAGCAAAATTGTTGTTTCTGCAAAATGCCCAGTGAACCTTTTGGTTAGAGACCTTATGCAACTATATGGCATAGCAGTAGTTCCAACCATGCAGGGTATGGAAGCACAGCGACAAATGAATACTTTTGCAGTGCAATCGGAGGGTGAAACATTTTATTGGTACAGTCAGGACTTGGTTACAACCAGTCCTGGGGCGATAACTGAAGAGTTAATGAATGTAGCTATCAGTAAGTTCCCCTCCCTTTGCATTGACATACAACACCTGTTGCACTGTACTCTGTATTATTGTAATACACCAGGACCTGACAAAGAATATGAGCAAGAATTGTTTAAAAACCATGCAAACAGATTAGTATTGCGTAATCTGTACTGGGACATGAAAGGGAACAGTGTAGTTAGCTGTTCATTGCCCCAGGAGTTCTTTGCACTGTATAAATCAAATCGATTACCACATGTTAGTTTAACTAAGGACAAGGATATGAAATGGGCAGACCTAGGAGAAAAAGTCACAAAATGGGAAAAACAGACAGAATCAGAACTGTCAGAACAAGGAGTACAAAAACAGAAATTAAATTGGGTAACACAGACACACCCAGCTGTACACTTGCAGTCAAGCGAGGACAGCTGAGAAGCACTCTTATTAGAAGAGGAAGAAAAAGCTTTATTAGACATACCAGAGACTCTCTGGTCAACAAGAAAATCAGATGTAGGACTTATTCGTACAGCACGACCAGTTACCATCATGCCAAAGTCAGCGTTTAGACCACAAAAAAGGCAGTACCCCTTAAGAAAAGATGCAGAAGCAGGTATTAAACCTATCATTGCAGCTTTACTTAAGGAAGAAATACTGGTTGAATTTCCTGATTCACCATGTAACACACCCTTATTCCCAGTTAAGAAAGCAAATGGAGAATGGCGTATGGTCCAAGATTTGCAAGCTGTAAATGATGCAGTAATATCAAGGGCACCTACGGTGCCAGATCCACACACCCTATTGAATGATCTAAAGCCTCAACAAAAATATTTTTCTGTGGTAGATATTAGCAATGCGTTCTTTTCAATACCGATACACCCTGACAGCGAGTATTGGTTTGCATTTACATTTCAGGGGAAATGCTATACATATACGTGACTACCACAGGGATATTGTGAAAGTTCAACGATATTCTCACAAGAGATGGCAAGTAACTTGGTGGGGTTTACCCCACCGAAAGGTAGTCAGATTTTACTTTATGTTGATGACATCCTGCTGGCAGCCCCCACCCAGCAAGATTGTAAGGAAGGGCTGTACATCTCCAAAGAAGGAAAACCAATATTGCCATCTAATTTGTTTAGATATGCAGCTTTGTTGAGCCATGGGCAATGCCATGTCTCAACAGGGGGGATGGTACAGTTAGTCAACCGGGTATTCACTACATACGGATTTACAAACTATACAAAAAAATTTTGTTTATCATGCCACACTTGAAACAAATATCATGCACAAGGGGCGTTAAAGCCCAAGCAAGGGAGTTTCCCTACACAACCATATCCATTTCATACTATTTGTATGGAATTCATAGAATTGAGTAAATGTGAAAATAAACGTTACTGCCTTGTCATTGTAGATATGTTTTCTAAATGGGTGGAAGTTTTTCTGACTAAAAATCCAGATGCAGCTACAGTTGCAAAGGCTCTGGTTAAAGAAAGTATTCCTAGATTTGGTATACCGGAAAAGATCTACAGTGACAATGGCACACATTTCATAAATCAAACTATACAGCAACTCAGTAGATATTTTGGAATTTCTTTAAAAAAACATTGTGCATATCATCCTCAATCTGCAGGGTTGGTGGACAGGCACAATGGGATTTTAAAGAACAAGCTTAGGAAATTGATGTCAGATACACAGAAGAATTGAGCGTACTGCTTGCCCCTGGCACTGCTGAGCATAAGAACTGTTCCAAATGCAAAATGATTGACTCCTTTTGAGATAATATTTGGGAGGCCATACTATACCCCTCAGTGGAAATCTCTCCTGCTCATGGACCAGGAAGCAGACTGTACACTAGCAAGATATATGGGACGTATGCTGAACTCTAAACATTTCTGTTTCAGGTAAAGAGCCAAATCAACCGTTGGAAGTGACAGTAGCCCCAGGCAATTGGGTCTGGGTGAAGATCGTCAAGCGGAAGAATTGGAGCTCACCAAAGTGGGAGGGACCTTACCAGGTCCTCTTGTCGACACCCACAGCAGACAAGATCGGTGAGAAATCCTCTTGGATCCATTTGACACACTGTAAACTTTGGAAAAACTTTGAGCTATATAAAAATCTTGCTGTTCCACAAAAAGACTAAACATGACAAAATCTAGAGCAAACAGGAATGCAGAACAACCCCAGAAATATTGCATGATTATCCTGTTGACTGTACTGATAACAATAATCTTTTTGCTGTGGCCCATCCTTTTTTCGGCTACACCAGCTGAACTGAATAAACATGATGAGTCATCCATAGACTGGCACCCGAACTTTAACACTTATCAGGCAATTACACGTGTATATGCTGAGACTTTTAATGTTTCGAATTGCTGGATTTGCACAGCCATACCAACAGCATATGGGAGGTTACTAATGACTGCAGTCCCCCCAGGGATCAAAGAGACCTGGGAAAATTTGGTTTATGAGACTGTAACTATCAAAGCACATGATAAGGTAGCATTGCATTTGCCTGCAACACAAAAGGGAATTGTATGTTTTTATAAGAATGACACAATTCAAGTGGGTTGGAGCAGGTGCAATGTGACTGTACATTACAAATGTTATACCAAAGCAAACAGAATGGATACAGTTTGTAATTTGAATTATGACTCATTTCTCGAGTCCATGCACAAGACTATTGATGAAGTGCAACGTAATCCTGTTCTTTTTAAGCAACTGTCTATAATAGATAGGAAAATGTTTCACGCAGGGCAGCCATATTTCAGTAAAGTAACTACTAAGGTAGGGGATTGTTATTTTGTGTGCGGTAAGAAAGCATATAAATGGTTACCTGAGAATTGGTCCGGCAGTTGTTTTTTGGGGTACCTGGTTCCGGCCATACGACACACTGCAGTTTTGCCTCAGGGAAATATTCTAAATACCCGAGATGTAGCCAAGAAACCTGTCAGAAAGCCTGAGAATCCAGTGGGACGAATCGAGGCGGGCTGGAAAGACCATCATACCATGGGTACCAAGCTGACGCACATGGACTTGAGTGATGCTGTCATATTGTGGGCAGGTATATTACCAGCATATGGAGCGGCAAAATCGATTTGGGAGCTGCGAAAACTGTCCAAACTTCTCGAAGTAATGAGTAATGCAACTTTGTCTGCTCTTGAATTGATAACTGATGAACTGAATGCTATGAGAACTGTAGTGCTCCAGAACCGTATGACTCTTGACTTCACCCTAGCAGCGAGAGGTGGTACATGCGCTTTAATCAAAGAATTCCTGATTACCAGCATGAGATAAATGACCACCTTGAGGTGATACAGCAAGTGTCGGCCATGACCAAACCGGGCCCCAACCCACTGACAGACTTTTTCCAGAATCTGTTTGGGGGGTGGGGTACTTTCATAATGAACATATTAATAGCTGTCTGTGTGGGGATACTCCTGTTGGGAGTGTGTGCGTGTTGTGGCATACCCTGCATGAAAAAACTGATTAAAGAATTGATAGACATGTCAGTATCTGAAACCTTGTATCAAAACACTGAGGTTGATAAATTACTAGAAAATGAAATGCTTTCAGAAGTTTAAACTAAATGACTCACCTAACCGCAAATCCCAAGTGGAAGAGGTTAGGAGAAGAAATTAACTATTTATGCTTTTGAAGAGAATAAAAGTGTTAATAGGGGGGAAATGTAAGAAAAATATGTATTCACATATATAGTAAAATATGTATTCATATATGTATTAGCATTATGCTTGCTGCATTAGAAGTCTAAAAGGGTTAACACATTTATTCTGTTACAGGCTTGGAAATAATTGCATGTACTTTCTGACTTTGCTTCTGGTCAGCTCAGTGAATGACCTTGTTCATACACTGAGAAACAGATGATTTTGCTAGAATTAGGAGAGTAGAACAATACAGCATTCTGAAATGTTATTAGACTTAGGCAAATAACCTTGTTCGTGTTGAGTGAACACTGCAGCTGTAGAGGAACTAGATAAGACTATAGGCTGTAATCAGTATATGCTTTGTGCTCAAAGTAGGAAAGAATCACAAACTGTAACACCGAATATGAGTGAATTGTTACAGACTGGTGGTCAGCAAGGCCACGTTGTTTTTGAGAAAACTTTCTCATGGGAACATTTATAATTGTTATATCAGCAGAAAAACTTAGTAACACCTGTTTTAGAACAATGCTTAGAGTTATATTTGACTACATCAGCTTAGAGGGCAATGGCTTACAGAACAGTATAATAAAGAAGGATTTCCTGTATAATGTCAGACAAATTTCTGAACTGCATTTTTGTCTCCTTGTACAAGAATAAAGGAACCTTAACTGAACCTTGGCTGCATTGATCTTTGATTTTTCCTATGACAATGTCCCATTGAACAACTGCTCTGGACAATACTGCCTGTCCCTGTAAGCAGTGGGACATACCCACCAACTGTGCAGATCAGCAATGAATGACAAAGATGTCAGCCATAATATTTGCGTATGTTATGTTAGTGTGGAGAATAGCTGTTGGTGTATGTACTGCTGTCATGATAGACACATATGTGTCAGTGCATACCACTTGCAGGACAGTCATATGAATGCATAATGTAGCATGCACAAATGTCATAGGTGTGTAAGAGGTGTACCAGCAATATCACACCATAGTTAGCACCCTAATGTTAGGCTGTGTTCACATGTGGCACCTGTCTGTGTTGCAGCAAGGCAGAACAGTGCAGCTGTGAATGAAAGACAGTTACAGAATGCGGACCAGAAGTCTATATGCACTCCACATATCTGTGTGATATGGACTGTGATGTGTATGTGTACAGATACAGACACTCATATAGACATAGGTATATCTACAACGTACAACGTATATATATACACATATATGTACATAGATGTATATTTATACACACACATATATATATATGTATATATATATATATATATATATATATATATATATATATATATATAGTGGCATTGACAATGTAATGCAGGTGAAACAGTTTGTAACAGGCCAGCAAAGATAAATGTCCCCACAGGGAGCATGGCTACAAACACATAGCACAAAGCATAGCACATACACATAGCACAAAGCTTGGTACAATAAAACATACGTCCCAATGCTAGGTAAGCAATTGACATAATTGCAGTCTGTGAACATGATGCTGTAGCTGATATGGTGGGGAGAGATATATGTGTATTAAGAACTATGGTAACCCTGCTGTATGGGTGGCTCAGAAATGTTTCCATCTTTATGTCTTCAAGGAATCATGTCACATAGACACCTTCCTGCGTACAGCACCGCAGAAACGGATGTCATCATCGAACACCTGGTACAGCACTACATATTTCTTTTTGGCCAGACAGCCCACGATGAGCAGGAGAGGACCACCCTGTGGAACAAGCTAGTCCACAGGGTCAATGATGTTGGACTGCATAACCACAGCTATGAGCAGGTCCAGCATCATTGCACCTACCTGCTTCACCATGTACATTGGCGTGCAGCTGCTGTAAGGAGGGGACCACCTCGCAATAGGGGGGGGCAACCCACCTATCCACTCCTCACCTGTGTGGAGGAGCTTCTCAGCAGCCTAGTGGCACCTGTCTGCCTGCAACATCAATACCTGGCAAGGCACATCTTGGAGGTGGGTGCCAACAACACACCAGCTGAGGAGCATGCAGGTAAGTCCCCAGGGCACATCGGTACACTACTCGTGTGTATGCATCTGCAGTTGTACAGGTACATCATGCAAAACTGAGATTTCATATACTTTGTCTGCTGCTGTGTAGTAGCAATAAACTGTTGCATAGAAGCTGTAATATTGTGTAATTCCACTGGTGATGTAATGAAATGCTACACTCACCTTTTATGAATGCCACAGCTGTGGCCACTGACATCAGCTTTCTTGCACTCCTATGTAGGTCCCTCCAGGATACAACCACAGCAGCAGCCCGTAGCCGGTGAGTATGGTTTGTGTTCATGCATAATGATAAACTGGGCATGTAATAGCTATGGACTATCTCCCATGCACACATCTAACACACCTACCCATACTGCATGCTGTACACGTTCATGTTTTGTTGCTGAGAAATGCACTGCATCACAGTAGAGAACATGCTGGGGTATTGGAAGGGTGCAACAGACACATGTAAGATAACTAACATCCTGTCAATGTGCAATATGTCCACAGGGATGTGACATGTGGCAGGACACACAGCCTACAGTAGGGACATGGGTGACTTCACACCACCATGGCTGCAGCTGCACACAAGCAGGTTAAGTAAACATTGCAGACGTAACCCTGACCCCACAGCACTCGTCACAACAGTGTGTGCACTCCAAGGGATGTGTACATGAGTAGACCTTGCAACCATGCAGAGGTTTGGGACATGTGTAGGGCACACCTCACAGCCATGGTAAGGTCCACTGGTTGTCAGTGTAATAGTCAGGTACTGGTCATACATGCACTGCTGATGTTGGAATCTGTAACGCAGACATCAGGCATCCGCAACTGATAGGTGTTCACATACCATCCCAGGTATGTGTTGATACAACATACAGGGACTTTGAGCATTGGAGCTGACATAATCGACACAGTACTACAGATGCATCAATGGTTTCTACACCTGTGACGTATGGTTCACAGTACAAGGCAAGGTGCAGAACAGGCCACAGTAACACTTTCTACATGTGTGCATTGTTAACACAGGGGGGGGCCATAACCTACCAACAAAGCCCATGCCTCACACACACACATGTATACTGCCACTAGCATGATGTCACTATAGTTGCACTGCATGCTGTTGAGTTCCATGGGTAATGCATGCTGACAGCAAGCTAATGGGAGGACTGTGTGTACAAATGTTGTGCAACTCCACATGTAGGAGTGTGGGAGCCTTGAACCAGGTCTCTATCACTGTATACATGTCGATGGTCTCTATTTTAAGGAGTGCCTCGAGTGAATGCATTTTGAGGTTTAGACTTCTAGCATTGAGTAGCATTACCCTCAGATTTTGCTTGCTTGTACCTGTTATGGTGGTGAATTTGTCATTTGAACCTTGCAAAAAAAGACACTATAGGGGTGGCAAGAGCCTTAGCCAGTATCTGGAATCCCAAGGGTGACAGGTGCAGGCCATCTCTCGCAAATCATCGTGGTCTGTCAATCATGTCATCCCAGGCAGACAGATACTGGGTCCTTAGAATGACACCAGAATCTTAGCCAATTGTTGAAGTCAATCATTTTGTCCTTGTACTGTGGTATCATTCTGGGTGATGGCAGATGCTACTCAGGGCTAGGGTCATACATGCCTTGGCTACTAGATCAGAGAGATCCTCCATGTCTGTTTTCATGTAGTCCAGGGAGGTACATCTCAGGTCATTCACACCAACATGGACAAAGACAGAGTCATATTTGTACTTGTTGTGGAGTGACCTGTATGCGTGCATTATGTGGCAGATCCTGGCACCCAACAGGCAGCTGACAGTGACTTTCTCCTTTTTTAGCCTGGTGAGTGGAACATCAGTGTGCCTGACTATAGAGTCACCTATGACAAGAGTGTTGGGTACATTGTTATGCTTTATGGGCTGTGGTTGAGTGGCACACTGAGTTTGTGGGCTATGTGTCATTTGGGTTGTGTTGGGGGGGTGGAGGTTGCATGCATTTCTGCTTTGGAGGTTTCTGTTGCTTGAGCAGATTTTTATTGAGAGCCTCCGTGAATGTAGGTGTGTGTTTTGTGTTGCTATGTGTGTGTTTTGGTGGTGTAGGTTTTGAGGGACTATGTGATGAGTGTGGTGTGGTGCAAGGGTTTACCTTCTCCTCTAGACTGTCTATTCCAGTCTTGGATGAAGAGAGCTTTGCTTACAGTTTGGCTATATAAGTGCATCTCTTACAGGCTGTATTGTTGGGTGGTAGGAGAAGAAGGTTGTCTGTGTACATGAGGCAATTGCTGCATGGCCCCAAGAAACCCAGATTCTTCAGGTAGACAGGAGAAAACACCGGGAGCTGACCCTTAGACATGCTTGGATAGGTGCTTATTTATTAACTACAAAAAACTGTTTTCCTCTAGACAAGAGAGGAAAGTTGAGTGCAGTAGTAATTTGTAACTTATTCAGTGCTTACAACGAGTTCTGAACAAGTGCTGAGCTCAAAGAAACAGATATGAGTGCTAAAACTAAAAAACTGGCTAGTTGTAAGGGTAAATTTGAAAAGCAGACTTTATGGCACCAGTAATAGTTTAACCCTAGCTAAGCTGCGATGCATAAAGTGTATTTATTTTTAATATAACAGTAGCAAATGAGTAAACTGATTTAAACAAATTAACCAATGTTGCTCTTCTTTCGGCTTTTCCTGGTTAGGAGTTGCCACAGAACCACTAATGATTGGCAGTAAATTTTTATGGTGCCGAGGTGCCAGCCCAACACCCAACCTTCAACGAAGGCATGCCCATTCACGCATGCCTTTAGAATGCCACTTGACTGCGGGGAAGACATGCAGACTCCACACAGAAGGCGCTCCAGCCGAGAATCGAACGGGGGAACCTCTTGCTGTGAGGAGACAACGCTACTGCTGCACCACTCTGGCTTAAAATAAAAAGCTAAAAACTGAGCCCCGTTCCAGCAGTCTTCGATCAGCCAAGTTCTAATTGCACACTCCTGCCACTAGGGTGCAGGGGAACCTTCTCCAAAAAAGGATGGCCTGGATTAGTGCTCAAGTTATACAAACAAAACTAGATTCAGCATGCATGAATCTAGTCTATAATACAGCAAACAAGGCGCACCAATGTCAGAAAGAAACAGTTCAAATAAGCAGGCACAATAATCCTTTAAATAGAAATTCCCAGCTCAGAAGGCCAGAATCTAACCTCTCCTCCCACAACAGTGCAGACCACAGACCATCTTAATGTAAAATAACTGTCCTGTAGCCCAAGTGCATAAACCAGCTGTAATACACTTTTAGAATGTATATATAAATGTCTATATATATATATATATATATATATATATATATATATGTGTGTGTGTGTGTATATATATATATATATCTATATATATATATAAATATATATCTATATATATATATATATATATATATATATATATATATATATATATATATATCAAATGGCCATAACATTGTACTGGAGTCATACTGCAGCAGCAGCAATGGTCACAACCTATTACTGCAAGGGGATGTCATGTAAGTGTTGCAGGTATAAATGTGGAATGTTGCTACAGTAACAGGGGTTGTGTTAACAGACATGTCATGTGGGAAGTCACTTCTGCTACTGACAGTTACACCATCAATGACTGACAGACATCATAAGATCACCATAGTGAAGTACCACACTAATCACAATACTGATCCTGTGGAATACAGCAGAGACATGACCAATAAACATGAAGAGCCTGACACAATCTGATCAGTGCAGTGGTATACATTGACCTCCTTAATGCAAGATGTGTGTACCACACCTCACAAAGTGGATGTTGACAGCCATGTAAATGGAGATATCACAAAAATACTGGAATAGATAAGCTCACACGGTTGATGCATTCATACACTCTTGTCTGTCCTAACACATATTAACCAGGGGAGGAGAGCAGAGGTCCCAAGGCCACATACTACACACTACTTAGTGACATACATCTTTGCACCATCCCACAGCTCCCAAATGAGTACTCAAAACATGATGTAAAGTCCAATACCACCAGTGCTGTTATATGCACCTGCTAATAGTTTACTTTGTAGGCTCTGCCTAATGTAACTGTTCTATTCTAATTGACGTTTTTGTTTATTTCAGTGGTCTAAATATTAAATCCTAATATAGACATTGATGACACTAGAACAGGCTATCCATTGCCTTAAACTTTATCCTTACTTGGTCCATGTAGCACCATTTATTTTTATTTTTGTTCATTTTTATTTTTAATTGTCTGAAAGACTTGATGCTGACATACGCTCAGCATTTGTTTCACTAATACACTGTCATAGATTTTCTATCACTCTCTGGTTAGTAAAAATAGGAATACGAGTTCCGCATGCAGCTAAGCCTTCAAGCAGGTAGCTAACAGTGTATGTTTCTATTGGATCTGGTGTGTGTATCCAAGTAGCAATTGGTCATTTTTGTTTTTGTGCTCATTAGCCAATCAGTTTTTGGTTTTGGCCATGACTGTCAGCTTTGATGGTCCTATGTGTGTCTGCGGCTTTAGCATTGTTTTATATATCATTTGTTTTCTAGATTTTGAGTTATGAGTTTTTAAATGGGCATTGTGTTTATATATTGCTTGGTGATATATATTTTTTATATTTTTTGTAACAAGGAGATTGCCTTACTGAAAGGCTGCTTATGCAGCTTGCAGATTTCTGGATGTCACTCATTGTGGCAATCTATATAATTTCAAGAGCTACATTATTTTATTTTGAGCAGTTTGAACCTGAAAAGATCACTATTTTTCTTTAGGTTTTGGTAGATTTTTTATCATTCTCTGGTCAGTATCATCAGAAATACGAATTCTGCATATAACTATGCTTTAAGCCAGCATGGAAGCAGCCATTTAGGAGGAGGATGGCAGTGCACCAATCATATTAATGAAGGCATGCTGCCTGACCTCCCAATCCTACATGGAGCGTGGATGAGTTCAGGGGGTGTGTCTGAAAGCAGAGCTCTCAGAATAAACACGCCCCTGCAACGTAGAACAGCAGAAACTGTAAATAAATGAGTGAGACTGCTCATAGGTGTCCACATATCCCCACCAACAGTCCCCCATGTGTACAACAGCAAGCGGACATAAAAATAAAAATAAATAACCCTTGTAATTATTTTTAAAACTCCGAGCACAGCCAACCGTAGTTGCCCGGGTGTGACCATCGCTTAGCTATGGTTAAAACAGCTTAAAAGGCTGAAGAGGATAACAAGGAAGATATATGCAAATGAAGCAGCACAGCAATAGTGTAGTGGTCAGAGCATCCGCCTAACGAGCAGGCATTCCTCGTTCAAGTCCCACTGCAGCACATACCATTTTCCATGTAAAATCTGTATACGAACATTTATTTACATTTTATTGCTGTATAACCCTACTAAATAACATTTAAATGTGAACTGGAGTACTGCATGAAATGCATATGTAAAGAGTCAGTAAGGTAATGAATAAGTCAGCAGTAAGCAGACGTAAGCACAGATAAGCAGTAGTAAGCATATGTAAGCATTAGTAAGCGTGTGAAAGTGCGTTTGGGTGGGGTGAAGCACTGCCGACACAGATTAAGCAAAGGAGAAGCTAACTACATCTAAGACACTGTTTATTTATTTACATTTTATTGCTGTATAACCCTACTAAATAACATTTAAATGTGAACTGGAGTACTGCATGAAATGCATATGTGAAGAGTCAGTACCATAATGAATAAGCCAGCAGTAAGCAGACGTAAGCACAGAAAAGCAGTAGTAAGCATATGTAAGCATTAGTAAGCGTGTGAAAGTGCGTTTGGGTGGGGTGAAGCACTGCCGACACAGATTAAGCAAAGGAGAAGCTAACTACATCTAAGACACTGTTTATTTATTTACATTTTATTGCTGTATAACCCTACTAAATAACGTTTAAATGTGAACTGGAGTACTGCATGAAATGCATATGTGAAGAGTCAGTACCATAAAGAATAAGCCAGCAGTAAGCAGACGTAAGCACAGATAAGCAGTAGTAAGCATATGTAAGCATTAGTAAGCGTGTGAAAGTGCGTTTGGGTGGGGTGAAGCACTGCCGACACAGATTAAGCAAAGGAGAAGCTAACTACATCTAAGACACTGTGACTGGAAGTCAGCAGTGCTTACCTCTGCGCAAACCCGCTTACACCCGCATGAAAGTGCCTTAAGCACACCGTATCCAACAGCTGGTGTTCAGCCAAGCAAGAAAGCAAACAGCCTCTGCAAGGCTGGAACCCAGGACCACGCACACCATTCACAAAATGATTTACCACTAAGCCATGCCACATACACAGAAATTGTATGTTGTCAGAAACATAACACCAGCCCAGTCATGCAACAGTACAGAGAATGTATACCTACACCTAGATGGGCATGTGTCTGCAAATATATCACTAACTAAATGGATACAACATATCTATAGATGTAGTCACATATATATACATATATATAAATATCCAGAGATATATACATATGCATATTTATATATATATATATATATATATATATATATATATATATATATATATATATATATATATATATATATATATATATATATATATATATATAGATATATATATGTATATACAAATATATGAACAGATATACATGCAAATGCTGACAACTACACATATATATGTCAACATCTGTATCTCCACATATACATATCAAGTGACATATGTACGCAGATATATATCTCCGTAGGTATATTCTGACATAGTAAGACATGTGTAAGAAAATAAATATATCCACAGAGGTATATATGGCCAGACATCTGTAGATACCAATGGTAGATGAACAAAAATATATATGTCTACATGCAACGTCAATGGGCCTGAGAGGCCCCAAACAATATACATCACGTATGAATTTACATACCCCCCAACCCAGTCAAACACATCTGCCCTGCAATACACTACCAAGCTCATAGTATTGTATTTCTGTCATTGCACTTGGGAATTAAATCAGCCCTCTGTTATGTGTCACATGTCGACATCACATACCCTTCTCCCCGACCCACTAGGTGGGCCGAGCAGTACAGGCACATCCAACCCAGGCCATCCCCAACCCATACATGCATAACTCACAGATATGCTACCCCCCACCCACAGCACACACGCAGCCACCACCCTTACCCTAGTTACCGGCCCATAGCTACCACACCACCACACATTGCCCCCCCCTCGGGACCCATCCCGTATGATGTCCTGAGCCAAGTATCCTAGGTGTGGCACACGCCGGAGACCGTGCACATAGCCAGGGGTACCTATGTAACCCTGGGTGTAGATGAAGGTTGAATACCCAATGTTTGGGTTGTCCCGCATAGGATGAATGTATTCCTGGTACTAACAATAGGTGTCACGTGTGACTCTGTGTACATCAATAGATTTAGTTGTAGGTATCGCAAAGCATACGTGGCACACAAGGTTGGTCAGTATGCACATGAAACACAGTATCCAGCAATACTAGTCAACATTACCATAACTAAGAGGTATATGTGTTAGTATAAATACCAATAACTAAATAGATATATACCACCCCCTCTCTCTAGTACAAATGCATACATATATAGATAGACATATAAATAAATACCCATATATACATATATACATATGCAGACACTCATAAATCCACATGTCATTTATATCATATACATATATATATATATATATATATATATATATATGTGTGTGTGTGTGTGTGTGTGTGTGTGTGTGTGTGTGTGTGTAGATATACACAGATATAGAGCTATGATAAGATACAGTACTTAAGAATGACATATGTTCACAGGCCATCCCAATGGAGGTGAGGGCTCCAAGCAAGAAATATGTAACACACAGCATGAAACCCCTCCCCAGCCGGACAGGGGAAACATACAAACAGACCCACAAACAATGTAAACAATCCACTGCTCCCCAGACCACAAGCAGGATACAACTGGGGGGGGGCACACAGTGGACCTGAGAAGTCTAATCTTGGAACCGAGACAAAAGCGTCCCTTGCAGGACACCCCAAAAATTGTCTTGTTATAGGAGGAAGCCCGTGCAATGACCTATCAAGGCGGGGCAGTTACATACCCGGACTACAAGCGTGGGAAAGCCTGATGACCCATGGGTCAAAATAATGTACGAGATGGGTCCCGTGAAGTGGACAGTGGGCAGTGTGTAGTGGTGTGTTTAGACCCGACCTGTACCCAGAGTAAGGATGAGTGCTGAAGAGGACGTGCAGGTGGGGGAACATTGGGTATGTAATTATGGTTCTAGGCATGCAGGTGTTTGCTGGAGTGGGTCTATTCGGACCGCCCCAGGGATGTAAGCAATAGTGTTCATTGGGCAGAGCCACCACCCAATGGGGAGCAACTCCCGCTATGAGTCGCATTGCAGCACAGTCTATTTTACATGGCAAAGAACAGTATAACCAGATGTAGATGTAAATATGTAGAGGTATGTGTGTGTGTGTGTATATATACCCATAACTACATGGAGATATACCTCTCCCTCTCTGTGGTACAAATGTATACATACACAGACAGACATATTTATAAATACCCACATATAGATATATACATCTGCAGACACCCATACATCCATATGTGGTTAGATATATATGTACAGCAATATATATATATATATATATATATATATATATATATATATATATATATATATATATATACATACACGTGTGTGTGTGTGTGTGTGTGTGTGTGTGTGTGTGTGTGTAAATATATATATATATATATATATATATATATATATAGCTAGGATATGATACAGCAGTTAAGAATTACATATGTTCACAGGCCGTGCCAATGGGGGTGAGGGGCCCAATCAACAAACTTGTAACATGTAGCATCAACCCCCTCCCACCTCCAGCTAGACAGGTGAAATATACAAACACACAATAAAAGTAAACACACCACTGCTTCCCAGACTACAGGCAGGATAACACCAGTGGGAGAGACCCGCCAAGTCTAATCTTGAAACAAAGACAAGAATGTCAATTGCGGGACAACCCAAAAATGTTATGGCTATTTGAGCTTCCATCCATTACATGGATAGCCTACGGCAGGGCATGCATGTTCCCAGACTACAAGGTTGGAGAAGCCTGATGACCCATGGGGCAAGACAACATACGTGATGGGTCCCGGGAAGTGGAGAGTGGGTAGTGTGTAGTGGTGTGTTTAGACCCGACCTGCACAGGGAGTAAGGAAGACTGCTGAAGAGGATGTGTGGTTCGAGAACTATGGGTATGAAATTATGGGCATAGCTGTGCAGGTGTTGGCTGGAGTGGTTCTATGTGGACCACCCCAGGGATGTAAGCAATTGTGTGCATTGGGCCGAGCTGACACCTAAAGAGCAGCCATGCCCGGTACGAGTCCCACTACAGCAAAGTCTAGTTTACATGGCAAAGGAGGGTATACCAGATGTGTTGTTGCAAACTCATTAAATAACATCAAAGAATACATGATTGCAACACTCCACTGTGGGGATGTAAGCTGAACTAATTGGCATCATAAGGTATTATTGCTGTCCAGACCTCTCAACTGTCCCTGATCTTCAGGGACGTTCCTGATTCAGACTCCAATTGTAGGTCTGTGCCTCTTAATCCCTCTTAAAACTGGTGACTGCTGAAGAAAAGGTGATGAATTCCCCTTAATAAATAATGATAGTAATTCAGAGTTATAGATGTTTTACATCAAAAAATCTATATCAATCCACATTCTCTTATTCTGCAAATGTTTCAGGTTAATAGTAGAAATATTTAAAAAATGTCCCTGATTGTCACTGATTATTTGAGGATTTGTCCCTGATTCTGTTGATATTTGTCTCTAATCAGTTGAGAGCTATGTTGCTGTCCTCACCCTCACCCAGGGGTGTGATTGTCCAGACCTACCCCCAAATGCAGGGTATATACACAGCTGTTGCTGTACAATAAATGGCCAGCTGTGGACCTTCCCATTAGCTGTCCTGCACATCCCTGGACATGTCCCCACTATCAGCCCCTCTGTGTGGCCCAAGAACACCACTTACCAATTGACCACTGATGCATTCATAGTAATGTTCACAGTCACAGGTAGGTGACACCCTCCACCCAACTATATTGGCAGAATCTGTAACCTCCCCAACCCAGGTGTATTACCACAGCTTTCCCAGACTACACTTGTAAATAACACATGAAGGGAAAACCCAAGCACACTTGGATAACCACCTGGTGAAGTCCACCCCCCCACACTCCAGACCCCTACACCAACTACTGACACTGACATCTCCTGTCCTGTCTTGCATATATATCCAAACACCCTGCAAACCTGCACTACCGCTTCCCCACCAATCAGGCGAATGGCCTACTATACAGTTAAAAGGTCCCATCCTCCACCTACCTGCCTACACCTCCACTATTCACATCTACTCTACAACACAGGTATGGCATAACTAAACCTAACCCATATACCTGAGTGTAGCCTAACCAGAAATGCTAAACTGCAATTCCACTTAACCTTACACTGATCTTCGTGAACAGTCATACCTGACAAGTACACCTGACTTAAGCATATATAATACCAACATGTACATGAAGTAGATGGGGGCATGCAGCAACAAGCTGGAGTGGTAAGCAATGCCCACACTGGTTAAGCAATGTGGAGACCAACCCTGTGTAAGTCGCTGTAACCAGAGGACAGCAGATCTGAGCCTAGTGCATACCCGCCTACAGTTCCCCCGCAGTCCCTTAGGTACGCTGTAGCCCACAGCCCTTGTCGTGGCCAGTAACAACATAATCATCACTCCTAGGTCCCTCCCCTGCAAACTATAGTCCAAGTGAGTTACCACAAAGGCATGGAAGATATACAATCATCTGCTGTTATCACAAACATATCATCCGGCACAGTCAGTCAATAGTATAGGAAATGTATGTAAGCATGTACATTAATACCAGCAAACATGTGCACAATGCTCAGTTCCAGTATTCCAAGCAGTCTATGAGCACCAATGAACAGTGCCTGTCCATGCATACTGGGAGAACAGTAGTCTCGTATAATACTGAAGAGAGGAATGAAGAACAAGCCACAGCGTGGGGGCATGTTTCATCCACGGAAGCGGGAGAAGAGGCTGGTCTGGTGTGTGAGCAAACTGCTACATCTGAAAAATGTGGCAGGATGCTACCAGTGGGAGAAACAGTGTAGACCAGCAAAGTGTACTCATGAAACAACAACAGGTCCATCCCTATCGGACTCACCAGACATTATGGGTCACAATAATGTTTCCACCAGTATCGGAGGTGGATGAAGGAAGGCTCTAACGTACGTGGACTAAACTGATGAAGAGCTTGCAGAAGGTTGCATCGAGACAGTAATATGGAGGAATATCGAGATATGCAGAGAGGGAAATGTGTGGTGGTGTGGTATGGCAGGGCTAGCAACTGCAGAATGGATGGATGCTGTGTACGTGGAGCTCGGGGGCTGGGGAAAGGGAGCATGGTTATGACATTAAGGTAGAAATATGCAAATTATGCAGAGCTGCAGTAGTGTAGTGGGCAGAGCATCCACTTACCGTGCAGATATTCTCTGTTCGGGTCCCACTGCACCACATTCCATTTACTGTGTGAAATCGATATAACAAAATCATTTTGCTGTATAACCTCCTAAATGACATTTACACTTGAACAGGAGTACAGAATTACACATAGCCCACTCACTATTCAAAGGACATGAGACAACACACAGATGTGTATACACAGACAACTTGTAATGGTGTATTTTATAAAAATGTATGCCTTTACCGACAGCACATAGATCTGCACTTATGTAATCAGTGAGGAATGCAAGGGCCACACAGAAACGTAGAAGCAGACAGTGCGGATATATAACATACTATGCTCTCCAGGACAGGCCCATCAATTCGTACAACTGTGGACAAAGGATTTGCCGTCAAGATAGATAACAATAAACAATAACAGATGTAGTTCAGCAGCCGTCAGTTACACCCTGTAGTCAAGGCCCAGGGGGACATTTATTACCTGTGATAATGTCTATGTATCTGTCACATGTATGGACCCTGACCAACAAATGTCGTGGGAGTCCACGATATGACTGGGATGATAGCAGGAATGCCAGCAGTATATTATGATAGGCCGATACTGAACGACCCCTAACTGTATCACAGCAGGACAAAGCCAGACATATATGTGGAGGACAGAGACAGGAACACAGGTCCATACTCTTAATATTGCTGTTACACACCCTGCACATTGCAGGTGTTACAGGATTCAAGGCAACATACCCTTATGCAGGAATAACACATCTTGAACAGAACTGGAAGTAGCCATGTACTGATAGCACACAACAGACAGAATGGCAGGGATATATCTAGGACAAGCCCTGTGTGATGCACAGGCAAAAGTAAACAGACAATCCACTGGCCATCATCTGGATAGGACCACTGTTGAGAGCTATGTAGACAGACTGCATTCCATCCTAAACTATTATGTACATGCAAACACTGCAAGACCAGCAATATACAAAGCACATAACAACACCACTCACTCTGTCTGTAGGTCTGGAACAACCTAAGATTGTGTAGTTGTCCTGTGTCAGCAAGCCTCTCTGTAATAGGTACTGCAACCTGCCATCTGTAACACTGCTGCCCACATACAGGAAGGATGTCATCCATACTGGAAAGGTGAAGGGACAACGCCCACATGAGTAAGCATTTTATAGTACTGGGTTGCCATGATGATGCTTAATAGAATCACTACACAGCAGGCTGCATGCAGTCAGCAACAGTTGCACACTGATTGGTGCAGAGCCCATCACCTACAAACGCCATGCTGAAATCCAGTCAAACAGACTCATTCACTCTACTGAAGAAGGAGAGAGAGAGAGAGAGAAAGGAAACCAACAAAAAATAAAAAAGGAAATAGAAAACAAACATATACCATGGAACTTACAGAGTGGAGAACACAGTACTACAGGACACAACTGGGAAGGCATCACATCTGACCAAACACTAAAAGGTATGTAAAACACAACTGTATGTAATTTTATGTAGTATGTGGTATAGATTAATAGGATGTATGATGTAAAATGTTTGATATGTGCCATCTGTAGTTGTCCCTGTAATGATGTCCCATTGAATAACTGCTCTGGACAATACTGTTTGTCCCTGTAAGCAGTGGGACATACCTGCCAACTGTGCAGATCAGCAATGAACGACAAAGATGTCAGCCATAATATCTGTGTATGTTATGTTAGTGTAGAGAATAGCTGTTCGTTGTACTGCCGTCATGATAGACACATGTGTGTCAATGCACACCACTTGCAGGACAGTCATGTGAATGAGTAATGTGGTATGCACAAATGCCATAAGTGTGTAATAGGTGTACCTGCAATCTCACACCATAGTTACCACCCTAATGTTAGGCTGTGTTTACATGTGGCACTTATCTGTGTTGCAGCAAGGCAGAACAGTGCAGCTGTGAATGAAAGATGGTTACAGAATGTGGACCAGATGTCTGTATGCACTCCACATATCTGTGTGATACGGACTGTGATGTGTATGGGTACAGATACAGACACGCATATAGACATAGGTATATCAACACCATACAACGTGTATCTACACATATTTGTACATAGATGTATATTTATACACACACAAATATATATGCGGCACTGACAATGGCATGCAGGTGAAATAGTCTGTAACAGGTCAGCAAAGATAAGTGTCCCTACAGGGAGCATGGCTACAAACACATAGCACAAAGCGTGGCACATACACATAGCACAAAACTTGGTACAATACAACATATGTCCCAATGGTAGGTAAGCAGTTGACATAACAATTGCAGTCTGTGAACGTGTTGTTGTAGCTGATATGGTGGGTGGAGATATATTTGTGTATTAAGAACTATGGTAACCCAGCTGTATGGGTGGCTCAGACCTGTTTTCATCTTTATGTCTTCAAGGAATCATGTCACATAGTTGCCTTCCTGTGTACAGCAGCACAGAAATGGATATAATCATCAACCACCTGGTACAGCACTATGTATTTCTTTTTGGCGGACAGCCCATGACCAGCAAGAGAGGACCGAACTGTGGAACGAGCTAGTCCACAGGGTCAATGATGTCTGCCTGCATAACAGCAGCTATGAGTAGGTCTGGCATCATTGCACTGACCTTCTTCACCATGTACGTCAGCATGCAGCTGCCATAAGGGGGGACCACCTCGCAACAGGGGAGGGGCAACCCGCCCATCCACCCCTCACCCATGTGGAGGAGCTTCTCAGCAGCCTAGTGGCACCTGTCTGCCTGCAACATCAACATCTGGCAGGGCATATCTTGGAGGTGGGTGCCAACAACACACCAGCTGAGGAGCGTGCAGGTTAGGCCCCAGGGCACATCAGTACACCACTCGTGTGTATGCATCTACAGCTGTACATAGCCACCTTCCCGCATACAGTGCTGCAGAAACATGCAAAACTGAGATTTCATATACTTTGTCTGCTGCTGTGTAGTAGTAATAAACTGTTGTGTAGAAGCTGTAATATCGTGTAATTCTGCTGTTGATGTAACGTAATGCTGCATTCACCTGTTATGAATGCCACAGCTGTGGCCACTGACATCAGCTTTCTCGCACTCCTACGTAGGTCCCTCCAGAATACAACCACAGCAGCAGCCCATAGCCGGTGAGTATAGTTTGTGTTCATGCTTGATGATAAACTGGGCATGTAACAGCTATGGGCTATCCCCCATGCACACATCTAACACACCTACCCATACTGCATGCTGTACACATTCACGTTTTGTTGGTGAGAAAATGCACTGCATCACAGTAGAGACCATGCTGGGGTATCGGAAGGGTACAACAGACACATGTAAGATAACTAACATCCTGTCAATGTGCAATGTGTCCACAGGGATGTGACATGTGGCAGGACACACGGCCTACAGTAGGGATATGTGTGACTCAACACCACCATGTCTGCAGCTGCACACAAGTAGGTTAAGTAAACATTGCAGACGTAACCCTGACCCCACAGCACTCATCACAGCAGTGTGTGCACTTCAAGGGATGTGCACATGAGTAGACCTTTCAACCATGCAGAGGTCTGGAACATGTGTAGGGCATCCCTCACAGCCATGGTAAGGTCTGCTGGTTGTCAGTGTAATAGTCATGTACTGGTCATACATGCATTGCTGATGTTGTGATCTGTAACTCAGACATCAGGCATCCACAACTGATAGCTGTTCATATACCATCCCAGGTATGTGTTGCTACAACACACAGGGTCTATGTGCATTGGAGCTGACATAACTGACACAGTACTACAGATGCTTCAATGGTTTCTACACATGCGAGGTATGGTGCACAGTATAAGGCAGGGTGTGGAACAGGCCACAGTAACACTTTCTACATGGGTGCAGTGTTAACACAGGGAGAGGCCATCACCTACTAACAAAGCCCATGCCTCACACACCTATATACTGCTACTAGCATGATGCATATATATATATATATATATATATATATATATATATATATATATATATATAGTTGCACTGCATGCTGTTGATCTCCATGTGTAATGCATGTTAACAGAAGGCTAATGGGAGGACTGTGTGTACAAATGTTGTGCAACTCCACATGAAGAAGTGTGGGGTGTGTGTGTGTGACTTGGTTGTGTTCGTAAGTGCAATCTAGTGGAGGGTGGATGATGCATGTCAGGTGTGTGTTTGTGTGTGTGTGTGTGTGTGTGTGTGTGTGTGTGTGTGTGTGTGTGTGTGTGTGTGTGTGTGTGTCCATGTATGCACAGGCGATAGTGGGAATGACCACATGGCAGTACTTCCCCTTGGGATTGTTCTGTACATGGAGTGAGACATGGGACACCAGGACAACCTGTCAGATATGTGAACACAGGACAGCTGATAGTATAACAAGGTCTGTAGCATGGAGCATGCATTGGAAGGTGCAGTACATACCAGGTATACACATCATAATCCCAGCAGCAGACAGGTAACTGGCTACCCACGTATGCAGCACTACAAATGCAATGGGGAATTACCACAGCACATCAGTGAGTGCATCCAGTGAGTACTGTCGTCCGCATGATGGGACGCATGTGCAGCAGATGTGGCATGGACTGAACAAGACTGTAGTATGAGGCTCTGGTGTGTGACATATGTAGTGAATGTAGCAGCCCCAGCCATATAGGGGCCTCATACACAATTACTGCCCATACACAGGGTAATACAGGGTGACAGCTGTGAGGCCATGTACAACCTACTCCAACCAGGTCAGGGAGGTGATGGAGTAACAGGTCAGGTGTGGTAACCACATGTGTAGGCATGGAGAGGGATGATATGTTAATGGGCTGTAGTGATGCGTGTATATTACCAAGTGCCACGCAGGAAGGGGAACATATGTAACTGACTGTGGGTCTGTCTGCAAACTCAGGGAAGGTGAGGTAGTAAGGTGGCTGTCAGTGTGAGTGTGTGTGTGAGTGTGTGTACTGTTATGCACTGCTGTACAGGTCTTAACGTGTGTATTTGTTTCCCCCACAGGTGGTGAGCTTGGTCAGGGTCCCTCCTGCAAGCATACTGAGGTAATTGTCCCTACAGACACCGATGACCAGGAAAGTGTGGTGTCCATGCCAACTGTGTCGGGTCACAGCTGGCAAAACCAGATGTCCCGAAGGCCACCACATTGGCAGATGTACCGTGCTGCTCATGGGAGGACTGCAGGTCATCCTGCCCCTGGCAGAGGCACCATGACTGGAACCACCAGAAGCATGCGTCAGGCCATAATGGAGGCACAGGCACATATGGAAATGCACTCCAGACAGGTCCTGAGGCTGCAGAGGTATGCTTTTACAGCTGTAAGTAGCAACCTCCATGAACTCGCTGTTGCCTTCCATGAATATACTGAGGTCATGGATAGACAGTGGGGTGAGATGGTTGGCCTCCTTGACTGTGGTATGTTTGTGCTAGAATGTGTGGTGGGAGTGGTGCGACATCTGCATGGACGTAGGCAGTGACACTAGCAGCTGGCAGTCAATGTGGATGTGTCAGGACACACAGCCGCTCCTGTAGTGGCAGTACCAGACCCAGCACACCACAGGGGCTGCTGTCCACACCACACCACAGCAGGCCACATGCACGTGGCCCTGGCCAGGCCCAGGTGGGACATGGTTCCAGCGGACATATGTCATCATCAGGGGAGAGTAGCACCTCAAGGTCTGTACCTGCACGTGCCCATGGAACCCCTGGCAGGCACAATCATTGTGTACATGGCCGGATGCACTGAACTGCACACCCTACCAGGTATGGTCTGCAGCTGTCCAACATAACCTGTGTGGGGCAGCCACATGGCAGAACTGTGTGCATGCATACCCACACACTATGCAACCACACCTAGGGCGTCCCCATACCGACACACACCACATCACCACACCCCAATCAAGGAACCACACCCCTCACCCACACACATGGTGACACATGTTTGGACCACCCTCGGCCTCTGACACACTTGCAACACACCCTGTGCATATGATGATACCTGTGCCACATCCTTGCCATCCATAACATTGATGCAGGGACAGTCTAACATGGTTCTGATGCATACGGTGACTGTGATGGAATGCCACAATGTACTGTAGTGTAAAATGTAGTCAGGGTAATGTGTACTGCATACATGTCAGGTAGTGTAGCCATGCAGCTAGGATGACATTCACACACCCTGTGCATATGATGATACCTGTGCCACATCCCTGCCATCCATAACATCGATGCAGGAACAGGCTAACATGGTTCTGATGCACACTGTGACTGAGATAGAGTGCCGCAATGTATTGCAGCATAGAATGTAGTCAGGGGTAATGTGTACTGCATACATGTCAGGTAGTGCAGCCATGCAGCTAGGATGCATCTCAGCTGTTGGTAACACCAATTGATATCCCCATACTGTCATCCATTTGTGCTGTAGGCATACATGTGTCAGCAGGAAGATGGTCCGCATTCATATTCCACAGGGGTATGTCAGTGTGGTGACACCATGGCCATGACATATGTGGTGTACAGTTGCACACATGCTACAGGTATGTATAACAGCTATTGGCTGTGCAAATGTGACTGATGGCTTGCTGGAACAGGTGTAATCTGCACCCTTATGTCAACCCATCCACATACACACACATCCTGACTTGGCGACACTGAGTCTGGACCCCAACCCGGGTGTGTAGTGTTATTGAACTGTGTGGCTGTCATTGCACACACGACACCATCTGTAAGGTGAGGTGTGTACCAGGTCATGTGCTACATGCAGACCATCCACAGACACGTACAATATGGTAATAGGGGATGCAATGTTTGTATATGGTGAATACATAGTGTGTCATACCATCATATACACATTGACCGACACATTATGGGTAGACACATACCTTAGAGACCTGGTTGTATAGTTGCTAACTAACTAGTCCATGTGTCCAATGTGTTACAGGTAGGCTGCACACATCACATGTGTAACTGGGCTTTATCCTGTTATCTGTCACCTGTATGGGTGATGGTGACATTGGCCACCTGAGAGTGGCACGTGGGCCATATACCAGGTATACCATGGTGTAAAGACAGTGTACACAGCACCCACATATCCCACTGGATATTGTACACACTAGGACCCATCTAGGTACTCTGATACCCACTATTACACAGTGGCCACGATGCAAAAAGAACACATTGCATATCACAACGGTGGTACCACAGGGATATGCATGTGATGCACACGCCACAGGCATAGTAGGGTGTTGCATTGCATTGCCACACCTATGGGTGACAACAATATCTGTACTACTGTGTGGCAATGTGTATTGTAATAGTAGTATGTGGACTCGGACCAGTGAACCCTACAGATATGCACAGATGCACATATACACACATGTGGCATACCTCAATGGGATTCTCATGCCTACCAACCCATTGGTGCAACACTGTTGTGCTGGCACTGAAAGGCACATGTAGCTGTTAGGGAGTAGAGTGTAACAGGCTACATGTTATATTAATGGGGTTGAGAAGCACCACATACTATACACGTCATACAAATAGGCATCCCTCCCAGCCAAACATGCCCACCCTGCAATACACTACCAAGTGTTGGTAATGCCATAACCAGGGCCAGTGGTAACATGGGCACATGATGTTACCTGTACTACATCCCACCTGTATGATGTCAGGCTGTCATTGGTAATATATCATGCAGTATGTTCTGGCTCCCATGGGGAATGTATTATGTGGATACCATCAACATTACCAGGCTTCAGATATACAGACACAGATATGCAGATACAGGTATACATATTATATATATATATATATATATATATATATATATATATATATATATATATATATATATATATATATATATATATAGGTTTACTATCAAAATGCCACCGTGCAATTGCATGGCTATGAAGTATTCGAACAACATATGTTCGAATACTTCATAGTTTGGAGTTATGTGAGACGTTATCATTGAATGGACTGTGCATTTGCAATTATAACATTCGCTCATGTAAAGGATCGTACAGTGCGGTTGGGAAATACATCCCTTTCCTCACTGTAGTGCAATCTCGGAGTTGGAATATTAAGTTAGGGGGGATGTTGGGGGGTGCAGGGGGCTTGCCTGATGTGAGTTTAGGCTAGTTAGATAGGGAGTTAAGGGAAGGGTGGGAGTGCTGTTAATTGTTGAAAATGTCGCAAGCGACATTTTCGACAATTAACAGTTGTTTTTGAGATTAGGTGCATACGGAAATGTTCATTTCCGATGTTAAAAGTCGAAGTTTCGTACACTTTTTTTATTTTCGTTTTTTTGATAGTAAACCATATATATATATATATATATATATATATATATATATATATATATATATACACATGTACATGTGACTGCACATACACATGCAGTTATATGTACAGTATGAAACATGAGCGGTAGGTGCACACAATGACACTGTATGTGCCACCCATACAAATGACAATCATTGCCTGTAACATACACCCACAGGGAGGTCATAAGCAAAATAACAACCACAGGTTTGCTGGCATGGTAACCTGTCATCGTGTACTATTACAGTTCTACATGCCATGCCATATAGCTGTTCAGACACTGACAACTATATCAACGGAGTGATGCTACAGTGGACCAGTTACACTCATACAGTAGGTTGGAAACGTTCACAGCTGTTGCTGTCAAGGCCAAGCCATTCACATTGTACAATAGGAAAGGCACACTGGGCCACAGGATACCTAACAATCGACAGTATGTACACCAGGTGTGTAGTTCAGCAGCCTCTATCTACACACTGTACAAACACAGTAGGTAGTATAGACGTCTTATGACTACACGGGTTGTAACTGCTACATGACTTGGCATAACTGACACCATCATGTGCACACCAACACAAAGAACAGTTTATATGGCAGGGGGGAGTAGTCCTGCAGTACCCAGATCCATGACAGTAATGTGTATATAGGTGAAGTATGCGTACTGTACATCCAGATACCTTAAGGCAGCTCAGCCCTGATAACCCCACATTTTGTAGCAGCCTAGGTCTTTTCTGGTGCTCCCCCCAGACTCAGTTATACAGGGCCATATACCACTGTTACATACAGTGGTCTCTGCAGTGTATGAGGACACACATGTATTGTGTAGGCGGTGCCCACACATATAGAGCCCCAGCCCCACCATATGTGTGGGGGGTTACAACAGCAGTGGAATGATGGCAGACATGGCAGTGTGTTATACTCCCAGCCCACTATGGATCAACCACTGACAACATGACATATGTGCACAGCTTGGTATGTAGGTGATGGACAGAGGCTGGAATACAGGCACATATGTGGACAACTGTTGCCATACACTACACAAGGTGCAGGTGTTACAGGATAGTCTGTAACATACCCTTACTCAGGGAATTGCTGGTATGGACAGCCATGGATGTAGCCATGTACCGGTAACATACAACACACACACTGTCAGTGTATTATCTGACACATGACCTGTGTGGTGGACTGACAAGACATGATAGGAACAGCTCCGGCCGCCATGAGGGTAGGCCCACAGTTGTGTGCTATGCAGATGGACTGCATTCCATGTCAAATAGTATGTACACCCACACCCTGTAACACCAGTACTGTACAATGCATAACACAACTCCACTCGCAGTCTGTCTGTACTTCCTGATCCTCCTACAAATATGGGGTTGCCCTGAGTGTGCCGGTTCTCCTGTATGGGGTATTGCTACATGCTGTTGGTAGCACTGCTGCCCACACACGGGACGGATGCCCATCACACAGGAGATGTAATGGGACCACGCACACATGATGTGGGGATCAATAGTGGGTGGTTGCCATGACAGTGTTAAATGGGTGAAGTACACATGTGTAATCATATATCTGGTCATCTGGATATGTAAATGTACATATATTCTCACCATAGTTCCTGGACATGAAGTGTAGGCCAACCCCAGCCCATATGTTCCCAATGTCATAGTTGCAGGGGATGTCAGGTATCTCTAGCAGTTATACTAGTAGGCTATTGCTACTGTCATTGGGATTGTCTTTACAGACATGGTGTGTGTGGCAGGTCACATCTGCTCATAACATGTGTGCTATTGGTCACTGAACTACTTCCAAAGGACATCATTGTACAGTACTGCTGCTAGCATGTAATGCAGCTGTGGACTGCAGCAGAGATATTGGCAAGTATATGTGGGGGTTTGACACAGTCTGTACGTTCCAGAGGTATACACATACGCCCTTATTGCTACACATGTATACCATGCCTCACAATGTGGATGTGGATGGCCATGTAGATAGGTATAAAACATGATGACAGGTATATAATGTCCACCATAGGTCATGCATTCACACACCCCTGCCTGGCCTGTAACGGTATGACCGCTGATACAGGGGTGCCATGGCCACAAACTACACAATAGGTATTGACATACATCTGCACTGTATCCCACTGCCCTGTCTGACATACATGACTGTTGGGAAGGTCCGGCAGTGGGACATCTGGCTAGTATCTGCACATGAAAAACAGACCACCTGTAGTTCAGTTCTATCAAACGTTGTAACCGTAGCTCAGCAAAAGAAACAAATGAATAGAAAACGCTCACTTTATTAACAGAAATAATAAAGCTTTCAGGAGATAACCCTTCTTCAGTATTCAAACATTACACTAAAATCCACCATTTTTATATAAAATATCACATGACACAGCCACCAATGAAATTACATAAATAATTAACATTAAAACATTAAAATACATGTCTATATACATTGCTATATGATTTCATAAAACATTTAAATATTTATCATAAGCTTACAAATCATCACTTATACTGTTTTTGTCTAGCTATTAAAACAGGTTTAATAGTTATCATATTATTTAGCCCAGGTGCCCTATCCGCTTCAAGTCTAACATTCCATTTATACTCAGACATTTCTAGTTTATTATTTATATCACCCTGTCTTAAACTTTTATACACTACCTCTAGAACCTAAAATATAAAATTATGGGACATCCCTTTGTTAATTTTATGTTTGGTTAAGGCATTAGACATGGCACCTCTCCTTATCTCAGACTTGTGTTCAATTATACGATCTTTAAGTCGCCTTGAACACTTTCCCACATAAAATCCATCACATTGGGTACATGTTGCTAAATATACAACTGTTGTTGTATTACATGTAGCTTGGTATTTCATCTCATATTTTATTTTATTTACTGGATGTTTAAAAAACTGTTTGTCACAGATATCATTACAACAGCTGCAATTGAAACAAGGAGTGGTACCAGAATTAAACATATGGACTATGTGTTCGACACCATCCTCATATGTGCCACTCACAGACTGCCCTACATATACTGGCTTGCTACACAGTTTGATCTGGTGGTTGTCTGTGGTATGGGACATGTGTGTTTATGGCCCTACAAACATGTATGCCACTATAGTACCATACAGTGGGGCAGCATGTAACATCTGAAAGTAGGGGAACTAGAACAATGTCATCTACCACAGTCTGTACACAGGCTAAGGTGCATATCAACACTGCATACACTGTCAACATTCACCATAGGTACACAGACCTCAGTAATGTACGAACACCCTCAGAATGTACAGGTAATATAAGGTAATGTAACCCCTACTGTACATAACATGTGTAGCAGTCAGATATATCCATGGCTTATTCTCAGATATGATGCCACACAGTATGGTATACAGTGCATATGCACCACTTCATGCACGGCATATGTATTTATTTATTTTATTTATTTTACATTTGTTAACCAGGGGTGTCTGACTGAGCCAAAAAGGCCCTTTTTCAGCAGAGGCCAGGGGAGAAAAGCTCCACAAAGAAAAATTACAGACACATTTAGTTATTTAGACATGATCAGTATACACACAAATTACAGGAGACATGTTTTTACAGTGGTATGCGGCACATAAACAGTTACAGTGGAGAGAACAAACAAAAAAATATTAATTTTAAAAATAAAGGTAATTAATAGTTTTGTGGTGCACAGCTGAAATTTGGAACATAGGTAGAATACATACATAGTACACAGGTACAGTGCATACACTGTAAATTAGCCAGTGTTTGTGAGTAAGATTGCATACTATTATCAAGTGCTCTAGATTTTGTATGTATGTGTTATCCGCTTTCACTAGCCTGGGAAGCAATCATGGCACTGCCAACTTTCCTTGAGATGTTGCCTGATGAGGTCTTTAAAGGAGGCTTTGGATGATGTGTTTTGAATGCTTGTAGGGACAGAGTTCCATTTTTTAGCCACTGAACTACTATATAGTGCATCTCCAAAGCTATTGTAGCTGTTGGTGACTTATAGTAGTAGTTTGCTTGATGATCTAAGAGGTCTTTTGGCTGAGTGATGTTGTACTAGGTTTTTGAGGGCAGAACACTTATTGGGGAGGTAATAGATAGAATGACAGAGGCAGAGCTGATTGTAGGTTAGGAGGTTGGGCAGTTCAAGCAGGCTTCCATTTTGCTTAGTTCTGTTTTGTTGAGATTAGTCAGAATGGGAGATGTATAGAGTAGGGTGGATAGAAGTTGGGAGCGAGCAATGGCTGATCTTGTGTTGTTGGTAAGAAATGGTTTGATACGGTAGAACGACCCCAGTTTGGCATGTACTTTTTTAATAGTTAAGTTGAGATGACTATCAAATTTTAGGTGGGAGTCTATGGTTATTCCCAATAGCTTAGCCTGTGCCACTGGAGCAATTGGAGTAGCATTAGTGGAGTAGATAGTGAATTGACTGTTAGTGTTTTTGTTAGAACTGGTTATAATCAAAAGCTGAGTTTTCTTTGGATTGAGGATAAGTTGGGCTTTGGTAAGGTAGTTTTCAATGTCAGAGAATGCTAGTTGAGTTGTTTGCAGGAGGGTGGGAATGTTTTGTGCAGCACAGATTAAGGTGGTGTCATCTGCATACTGAATTATAGATGCATGCTGTGTGGAGGTATGGAGGTCATTTGTGAAGACTGTGAATAGTAGTGGTCCTAAGATAGAACCCTGTGGGACTCCTATAGTTATGGGCAGCTGAGGAGAGAGAGAATTTTCCCATTTCACAGCTTGGTACCTGTCAGTTAAGTAGCTTTGGAACCAGGTAAGAGTGGAATTTGATAGATGATATTGGTTTAGTTTGTTTAGCAGGATTTGGTGTGAGACTGTGTCAAATGCTTTGGACATATCCAAAAAAGAGTTGACACTTGTAGGCCTTCATTTTTGAGACGGTTTACTGTATCTGTGAATCAGAGGAGGGCTGTAGTGGTACTATGGGTAGGTCTGAAACCATGCTGAGTAGGTGACAGGATGTTGCTGTCTAGGAGATAGTTTAGCATCTGGGTATGGATGCATTTTTCTAGGATTTTGGCCGGGGGGAGAGTAAAGCAATGGGTCTGTAGTTATTAAGTTCAGTAGAGGTCCCACCTTTATGTATGGGTGTAACATAGGATATTTTCCAGAGTTTTGGCACATAGTTTTCAGCAATTGATCTGTTTATGAGAGTGGAGACTAGGATAGCAATAGCAACTGCTGTGAGCTTCAAGAAATAGCTGGGGAGTAGGTCGGCTGCTGTTGATGAGGTTTTTAGTTTGGAGAGCATGCTTTTGATTGAAGTGGTGGAAACTGTTTTGAGGGTAAAGCTTGTATTAGTGTTATTTATGTTGGGGGGATAGTGAGGAAGGAACTGTCCTGTGATACTAAGGATAGAACTGAGTTCACAAAGTGGGAGTTGAATTGTGTTTTGATGGGAACTTTAGTGTCAGGGGTGGTTGGTTTGGGGGTAGTCTTTTGAGTGGATTTTAGTAGCTGGTTTACATTTTTCCAAAATTTTTGCGGGTTGTGCTGGTATTTAGTTTGTAATGTTGTGTAGTAAGATTTTTTGTCCAGCCTAATGCATTTTTTTGCACGGTTGCGCAGTTCTAGGTACTTAGTTAGGCTTTGTGTTTCTTTGTTTTTCTGATAGTAAAGCCAGGCAATGTCTCTGGACTTGAGGATTTGTTTGGTTTCTTTACTGAGCCAGGGGTTTGTAGAGGTTCTAACCTTGATTTTGTGCAATGGCGCGACAGTGTCTAGGTGTTGTAGAAATGTTTTGTTGAAACAAGCTACAGCCTGGTCAAGTGGGAGGGTTTTTATGGGGTTCCAGTCACGGTTACAGAGTAAAGTGTTGAGGACCTCAGGAGAGAATTTTTTTGTGTTTCTAGTGGATATATAGTTAGTGGTTTTGCATATGCTTGTTCTACTACTTATAAAATATATTATGTTATGGTCACTTAAGGTGTCTGGGAGACTGCCTGTGTGAGGGTGCAATGTGGGGTTGTTAGTTAGGATCCAGTCAAGGATGGATTCCCTTTTAGATTTTTTATCACATGTAGTTGGAATTTGGACTATCTGCTGGTAGCCATGGAGATTTATTAGATTACTTGGTGGTTCTATTATAAAGGTGAACCAATCTAGGTTGAAGTCCCCAAGAATAAGGGTTTCTTGTGAGTATGTGGAAGAACACCAGGATAAGAAGTCTTCAAGGCTAGCAGGTGTATTACCAGGTGGAATATAGATCACAATTGTGGTGATGACTTTTTTAGGGTGAAGTTGAAGTTGTGAGATAAGTATGTCCCAATTATTGGGGGAGGGGTAGGAGTTTGGTAATTGATGGACAGTTAAGTCTGACTTGTACAGTAAGGCAGTTCTACCCCCTTTACGAAGTGGTCTGTCTTGTCTAATGATATTGTAGCTGGTAGGGAGAACTTCTGAGTTAGCTATGTTTTTATTTAGCCAGGTTTCTGTTAAAGCAACTATGTCTGGGGAGTAGTGTGCTATTGTGGCCTGGAGTTCAGGTATTTTATTTTTGATACTTCTAATATTAATATTTAGCATTAAAAGGTGGTTGGTTTTGCTGTTGTTGTTGATTTGCCCAGGGATGAAGAAAGTGGGGTGTTATGTTCTGACATTTCTGTTGGAGCAGTTTGAGTTGGACAGGATGGATTTGGGCCTGGGTTGGGGTAGATATCCCCACTTATGGTGAGCCTGGAGTTAAAATGGTTATACAGATGTTGGAGTTTGGTGAGGAGTGTGAGAAAGTATTGTGTTTTTTTGGATTAGGAATGAGAGCATATGTGTTTAGTCCTGAATGGGTCCGTTATGTAGTTCTTGAATAACTGTGGGCAGATATTATTATAATGTGTGGTGTCTGTATGCGAGAGTGCATAATGCAGTGTTGTGCTACTAAGTTTAGGGATATTGCTAGAGTGATAACTTGTGGTGTTGTAAAGAATTATGAGAAGACAGACTAGACTTAGTTGCGTGATAGTCATGGTTATAAAGTTTAAGTTGTTTCTAGGTGGGGGGTCTGAATAGGAATTATAGGGTTGCACTATATGTGGATGGGGAAGTAGTGTGGGTGATGTAAAAAATGCCTAATGGGAATGAGAGTGATTGGGAGTATTTTGTGTGGAGCAAGTTGGTGTGGTATAATGTGATATGACTTGAGGAGCTGTGATTGGTGGAGGTAATGTGAGGGTGAGCTGTGGGTGTGGCTGTGATTACTATAAATGTAGAGGTAGTGGGGGCAGGAGGGAATAGGGGGCGGGTCAGGGGAGCGGAGAGAGCCCGAGCGTTAGTGAGGGGAACGGAGCAGGGCAGAGCCAACCAAGACAAACGAAACAGTAAGTATTACTTTACAAATCTGAACACTTTTAAAACAAATTCCTGAGGTCTAATGGCTTACCGACAAGCATAATGTAATTGCTGAGGAGCACTTGTGTCCTGGTGGGAGACTAGAAATTTAAAGATGGCTCCATGCTCAGCAGGATTCTAATATAGACTTTGTATTGGGGGAGGGAGATAGCACAAGGGGTGTAAACCAGGTGGGATGCAAAGAAACCAGAGAGGCAATCAGTGGAAATCAGTGAAGGCCTCAGAGGGGGTAAGTAATAATTCAAACTACCTGTAAAGTGAAGGAGAGAAGAGACAGCAAAGTTTATTAAGGTTGGGAGTGTGTCTTCACATTGACTTGCTGATTAGTAACCAGTTTGTGCACAGATTAGAGTAGGGAGATACATTAGCAATGAAGAGGAATGTATAGAGATGCAAATAAACAGGTGGGCCTCCAAGTGATACAAACTAAGGCAGAAAGTCCTGAGATGGCTGTTTGATGGTTAATTTATTCACAGGGATGTGAATTAAATGTATACTGTCTATTGGACAGTTAGGATTACTGTACTAGCGGGGGGGGGGGACACAAGGCTACAACAGTCAGCTTTTTTAGCAAGCTGAGAACTACTAAGAAATACTGCTAATGTAATAGCTTCACTCTCATAAAACATACAAGTAGAATGCTTGGGTGGACTGACCCTGCTCTTGAAGCTCAAAATGTATATCCTCGTTTAGTTTGCAGTACTGATTCCTTCTTATACTGTATGGGTGGAGTGATAGCCGCAGACCGCAGGTTTGCTTGAGTGTGCTCTGAACAGAGAGAAAGAAAGAGAGGATGAAGCTAGTAGAAGGAGACAAAGACAGGTCAAAGGAAGTAATTAGGAGATAGGAGGGAGTAAAAGATACAAATCTGAGGATAGTGTGGATAAAGCAGGAGAATAGAGTTTGAGAGTGCTTCAACAGTAACCACAGCACAGTGCCATAACTTAGTTTGGAAACAGGTTAATAAATCATGCACAATACATTTATCAGCCAATTACCCTGTGCATACAAGAAAAAGGAAAATGAACACAACAGCACAGCTGAAGCAGTAGCAGAGACAACTGTAGTGCTAAGTCAGTAAATACTGTTTCCAACTCCAAGACTAGGTCTATTAGATGTACATTATAGTTACAACAGCAGTTTTAGTAACATAGAGACAACATAGCTGCAGTGGTAGTGTCAGTAAAAACACAATTCCTGAATGACAGAATCAACCAGTTAAATAAACAAATAAGCAGATCAGTAGTCAGGAATCAGAAAAATGAATACTAATTGTATAGATCCAAATACAGCAAAAAGTAAGTATTGCTTTACAAATCTGAACACTTTTAAAACAAATTCCTGAGGTCTAATGGCTTACCGGCAAGCAGAATGTAATTGCTGAGGAGCAATTGTGTCCTGGTGGGAGACTAGAAATTTAAAGATGGCTCCATGCTCAGCAGGATTCTAATATAGACTTTGTATTGGGGGAGGGAGATAGCACAAGGGGTGTAAACCAGGTGGAATGCAAAGAAACCCGAGAGGCAATCAGTGGAAATCAGTGAAGGCCTCAGAGGGGGGTAAGTAATAATTCAAACTACCTGTAAAGTGAAGGAGAGAAGAGACAGCAACATTTATTAAGGTTGGGAGTGTGTCTTCACATTGACTTGCTGATTAGTAACCAGTTTGTGCACAGATTAGAGTAGGGAGATACATTAGCAATGGAGGGGAATGTATAGAGATGCAAATAAACAGGTGGGCCTCCAAGTGATACAAACTAAGGCAGAAAGCACTGAGAGGGCTGCTTGATGGTTAATTTAGTCACAGGGATGTGAATTAAATGTATACTGTCTATTGGACAGTTAGGATTACTGTACTAGCAGGGGGGGGGGACACAAGACTACAACAGTCAGTTTTTTTAGCAAGCTGAGAACTACTAAGAAATACTGCTAATGTAATAGCTTCACTCTCATAAAACATACAAGTAGAATGCTTGGGTGGACTGACCCTGATCTTGAGGCTCAAAATGTATATCTTTGTTTAATTTGCAGTACTGATCCCTTCTTATACTGTATGGGTGGAGTGATAGCCGCAGACCGCAGATTTGCTTGAGTGTGCTCCTGCTCTTGAGGCTCAAAATGTATATCCTTGTTTACTTTGCAGTACTGATTCCTTCTTATACTGTATGGGTGGAGTGATAGCCGCAGACCGCAGATTTGCTTGAGTGTGCTCGGCAAGCAGAATGCAATTGCTGAGGAGCACTTGTTTCCTGGTGGGAGGCTAGAAATTTAAAGAAAGATGTACAAAGGTTGACAGAGGTGTGGCTGGGAGCACACACAATGGCCAATATTGACATGTTGCTGTGATGACCACATACATTTACTGTTGTTACAGGGTTGTTGCAACATATGTCCTTTGAGGGATATGACATCTGTGACTACCACAGCTTTCTCCATCTACTGACTGCAATCCTCACACTACCTTCACCAGTCGACAGCAAGATGCTCTGTGGGTGACACATGTAGCCATGGACACAACACTGCCCAGGCTGCAGATGACCCTGCAGATGGAGATTCCCCATCAACATGGAACTGACATGGCAGGTTTTGAGACATGTACATCAGCCATATCCACACAAACACTGTGAAAGCAACATTACTCCAAATGCAGTATAGCAGGACTAACAGGCTGTATTCAGGTCAGGGACATCCACCTCCCATTTGATGCACTGTTTCCACAGTGTATGTTGTTAGAGCTACACCGCAATCCATCTGGGATGCTGTATGGCACACAGAAGATCTAGTTCCTGATCACAGTGGGTGACAAAGGCAAACACCACCATAATGTTCCTGGGTATTGGAGTGTGTTTCCATATGATTGGTGATGGGGATGTTACCACAGCTGTTTCACATGCAATCAGCTAGTGGAGGGCTGCGATTCATGCAGAGGCCATCAGCTGGTCATGAACATTGCTTACATTACACATGCTTCTGCCTAAGCAAAGGAGGTGTAGGTCTCCATGTCCACCTGAGAGGGGGGTGGGGGACACAGACAGAGGCTAATATGTGTCATGGAAGGGTGAGAGGGTAAAACTGAGGCATGGTTGTGTCACACACCTAGCAGCACAGGGTATTAAAGCCCTGATGACTTTGCAGTGCTAGCACAGTTTGCTGCAGTTATTGGATGCACCACATGGGATACCTTTTGTGGAGCACTCAGAACATATATGTGATGGTGAGTGACATCTGCAACAGGGATACAGGAGCTGTGTGGTAGGTGACATACACGTGCCTGTCGGCATGAACAGGTGACAGCTTCAATATAGCCACACTCTCACAAGGACACACACACATTGTCACACATGGCAGGGCCAGGTGTACAACTCATCGGTTGTGGGATTGCCACATCACATCACTGTGCAGGTATCCCATGCACCACACAAGTCATACAGGGGCTGTACGGGCGAAGGGTATGGGAGGGTGTCTGACATCAGGCAGCATGCTGCAATATGTCCATGGGGGTTGTAGGAAGTGTGGATGTGAACATCTGCAGCATGCAACACACACAAACACACAGGGGGCCACTACCGACATGCATGTGTGCACGTCTGCACAGGTGTGTGGTGTTCGACTGCACCAGAGGGCTGTCCACAGCTAGGTGATGGGTGTATCTTGGCATCAGACCACATGACAATGGTCTGCATTGTGGCTTAGGGATGTAGTGTCTGCATTTGCCCACACAGTTGGGTATTGTATCCCCCATCCGGTCACCTGGATGACTACTGTGTGTGGGCTTTGCTGTGCATTGCATGCCATGTCTGTGTTCCTTCATCCATGACATGGACTGCATCTGGGATGTGCAAACCTCCCACATGCATGTACAGTGACATGTGGAACTGTACCTGGGGTGTCCAGCCCATGTTGTGAACACAGATTAACATAAAATGTGCCAGTCCTACCTGTGGCGGGAGCTGGTAATGGCCAGCAGCTTTACCCTGCACCTACATGGTGTGCTTGCTATCAGCATTCCTTGGTATCAGTGGCATCTGTCCATACGAGCATGTTGTCAGGCATGGTATGTCCATTGTGGGTCACATGTGATGGCACCACAGGTGGTGCAGTTGTCCATTGGAGAACATAGGAGGTGCACTGTCTGCATGTATGTGTATATTGGACAGATGGACTGGGTGTCATGCCCTCTATGGCCCACCACTGTCACTCCATAGTTACTATCGGTGGCCAATGTGCAGTGTACTACTCACATATTGGCTGCTACCTAGGCATGTGTGTGTGTATGACACATGGGGTGAGAGTGTGCTCTGGGTATTACTGGAGTTGCTAACTGTGATTGCCTGGCCTTGATATCACATGTCTGGGTATGGCTCCGCACCCCCACCTCTTAGCCATATCACATGTGTTATCCCTGTACAGTGGACATTGTGATATATAGTATGGCCACCATATAAGAAAATGCAAAACCCGCTCCACATTGGCCACAGGTGTCACACAGCCACAACCCCCTCTACACTGCATACGGGTTAAAAACACACACTCACACACACACACACACACACACACCTGTCATGTTTGGGAGTAGAACCCCTACCTAACTAGTGTATGACACTACAGCACTACGCAGTTATAGTAAGTGCCATGAATATTACTGGGGTATTCCTTGCCCAAAAGTATATTTCACACTGACTGACATTAGCAGGATTGCCAAAGTAGGGCTTTGAAATGACTGTGAGAGACTAGTCTAAAATGCATTGCTCCCTACACAGACAGTGACACACACAATACATCCAGAACTGCCATGAGTGGGGATGGAATCCAACCACACGTCTAATTCACACTACAGCAGTACGCAGTTACAGCATGCACTACAGAGATCACTGGGCTACAGCTTTTCCAGGGGAGTATTTCTAGGTGGGTGACATTGGCAGCCTTGCCAGAGTTGGGTATGTGAAATGTATGGGGTGTGAGTAACCTAAAAGCATTGATCTCTACACAGTCAGACATGCAAGCATACACACACAGTTGGCAAGTCAGGGGCTAGAACTCCCAACTAACTCCTTAATCACACTATGGCCATACAATGTTATGGGACGCGCTATGGGGATTACTCGGCTACAATTGTCCCAGAGGTGTATTTCAAGTTGTGTGACATCAGCAGCCTTGCCAAAGGAGGTTATTTGACTTTTAAGGGGTGTGAGTAGCCTAAAAAGCATTGCTTTCTCCACAGTCAGTGACAGACAAGCATGCACACACAGACTCACACACACATGGTTACCACATCTGGGGTATGACCTCCTACTTAACTACATTATCACCCTACAGCAGTGCACAGTTACAGCATGCGCTACGGAGATTATTGGACTACAGCTCTCCTAGGGGAGTATTTCTAGGTGGGTGATGTCAGCAGCCTTGCCAAAGTTGTGTATGTGAAATGTATGGGGTGTGAGTAACCTAAAAGCATTGCTCTCTACACAGTCAGTGAGAGACAGACACACACACAAACAGTGACACATCCTCACAGTTTCCATGTTTGGGGTTAGAACTCCTACCTAACTAGTCTATCACACTACAGCAGTATGCAGTTATGGGATGCACCACAGAGATTACTGGCCTACAAGTCTCCAAAAGGTGTATTACACATTGGATAACCTCAACAGTCTTGTCAGGGTACCGCTATGGGGTGGCCAGTGTGTGTGCATGGCCCATACACCATTCATGTAGGGGGTGACACACCACAGGCGGCCACACACAGGGCCATATGTCACAGGTGCATGTCGAGGGCAATTAGCTGACTATGTCCTTGTACAGCAATGTTGCACAGCTGGCACGTGGACCACATAGTCTGTGGTGCTGACAGGTACTGGTCGCTAGTAACTGCAATGTGTGACATCTGCAACTGATGTGTTTGAGACACTTTGGCTGTGCGCTCGGTGGGACAGGCATGGATGGCTCCTTGTCATGGTCACCCTCTTCCACAGATCTGTATCCATCTACCTTTGGCATATTATGGTTTGTTATACTCACATATATGTCTGTATTCCTATCCACTGTGTGTGCAAGGTATAAGTGGTGCATACTAACATGTGTCTGCAGTAACTATTGCAACCGCTGGATATGCCTGGTCAACTGGTGTTTGCATACATGGCCGTGTGTGAGCATGCCCAGTATGACCTTTCAGTATGTTGATGACTGACATTGCCTTCATTTCTCTAAGTGTGTGAGCACGCCTAATAAGGCCATCTGTTATGCATGTGTAGAGCATGTCCGGTGGTATGTACTGCACAGCTGACCTTTGTGTTGTACACCGACAGATAGCATGCTGTGTTTGCAGGGTATCTACCAATCATTTGGCATTGACTGTTGCAACATGCCTGCATAGCAGGGGGTACACCTGACCATTTGTATGTTTCTACACAGGATTGGGGGGGGCGCACCTGACTGTTACAGTATTTCTATGTGAGGTAGGGGGGCACACCTGACAGTTGTACACATTTGCTAGGACTGTACTGGTATGTCCTGTAGTCTGATTCTGTCAGTGGTCTTACCCATCATGCTGGCCTTGCCATACCGGTGTACTTCCGTTCTTATCATTTGATTGCATACACATTAGTTTCTGACTTCCTAGCTGTCACAACTGACATCCCACTACCTGTCCTGCTGTGGTGTGTCCGTATAGGCATGGGTGGGGGTCACCCATACCCCTCATTCAGAGGACATAGTATGGCATTTGTTTGTGTTTGTCTACACCTGTCCTACTGGCTGTGACTGTTGTTGGGTATGTGACCCACCTCCTGACTGGCAAGGGTGAGTCACATATCCTGTGGGTGTCCCAGTATTGCGGGTGGTGCTGCAGGGCTGCCTATGTCAGATGCACGTAGTACACTGCCTACGCATGGTTAGGCACAGGTAGTGTAATGTTTGGCATCCCTTTTACTGTATGTGAGAGTCAGAGAGAGGTGCTATTCCCTGGGTCCCTCCCATGTCAGTGTATGTGCTATGCGTTGCCTCTTTGCCAGGGCCCAGGCATACTGGGCATGCCTCATTCTTCCTACTGGGGCAGGCTCAGGTTGTTCCTCCTCTAAGTCACTCTGTACCTGTGCAGGCCTTGGCATTGGTTGGGGGGGGTGGCTATATGGCCCTGCCCCTTGCTGCTCCTGCTGCAACTGTTTCCGCTGGATCATATTGTGTAGCATGGCACATACAAGGATGATTTGGGTACATGTAGTTGGTGAGTACTGCAAGGCTCCAGCAGATGTGTCCAGACACCGGAAAAGTGACTTGAACATCCCAAACATATGCTCTATTATGATTCTTGTTTGTGCATGTGCCTCATTTTGGAGTTCTTGTTCGGGTGTGTGTGCGTTTCTGGTGGGTGTCATCAGCCATGGCTCCAGTGCGTATCCAGCATCCCCCACTAGGTGACCATGTGGGTTGTCCCCATTGGCAAATTTCTGGTACAGCTGTGTCAGATGCCAGATGTGGGAATCATGATAACTTCCAGGGCAGCCAGAACACACATTCAGTATTATGTCATGGGCATCGCACATGACCTGGCAGTTGATGGAGGGGAAGCCCTTGCAGTTGATGTAGACCCTACCCTGCTCACTGGATGGTGCTTTGATGTGTATGTGCATGCAGTCTATTGCACCCACTACCTCAGGATATTCTGATATTTGGTGGAAGAGACGCATACTGCTGGCCAATGCCTTACGGGTGAGGGGGAAATATACGTGCTCACCGACATGTGCTGCTATGGCATCCAGGAAGTGGTGGAGTACCCTGGATGCTGATGCCTGTGAGATCCCCATCATATCCCCAGTTGGCCTTTGGAAGGTATCTGTAGCTAGTATTCTTAGGCCTATACATACCTTTATTTCCACTAGGATGGGTTCCCCTCTGTTAGTTCTGTGTGTCAGGCATGGTCATCACAGCTCAACAATCTGCTGTAGGAGGTCCCTGTCCACCCTATAGCACTCCACTAGCTCCAGCTTATGTAGCCCTTGGTAGGTCACCCTGGGTCTGTACACTCTTCTCTGTCTCCTCACTGTGGGTTGGTCGGCAGCATTCCCATCCTCGCCACCCTCAGCCTCTTCCAAAGTTGTATGATAGCTATTGCAGCCCCTAACATTTTGCTGTTGTGAGTGTTAAAAGTTCCCCACTTGTTTACACCAGTGATGTAGGGTATGGAAAAACCCAGAGGGGTAGGTGTTTGCATAGTTTATAATGACGCTCTAGACTGGGCTGGCCTGCTGCCTGTATAATTGGCTGGTTCCGATCCATTTCACCTGGCAGCAAACCTAGTACCCCTTGATTAACTTTCTACTGCTGCTTTCCCTTCCCATTGCTCTTCTGATTCATCCCGGGGGCGTGCCACACAATTGGTATACTGTAATGTGTACACTGCTGCTATTTCTTGGGTTCACTTCCTTTATCTTCCTGTAGATCCTGTTGGACTACGCGCACATCCACTTACACTGTGTCGTACATGCTGTGTTGTGCTAAGCTGGATGCAACCCCGAGCCACAGGGCTCCAATCCACTGACAGTATGCCTAACACTCCCACGCATGATGTCACCTACCTCCTAGTCTTGCATTCAGCTATTCATACTCATACACTGTTGGGACCTGCCTTACATGCTGGGGAAAACCGGGATTCACTATCCTTCCCCTCATTTGCATAGAATTGCCTGCTAATGCATAGTTGCATGTGTCACACTGTGCCTCCCCCCTTAGTAACCACTACTCACTGGCCAGGTTGTCTTTTGCCTGCTATTGACTTGCAAGGCGGAATACTGATTTTAGTTAGACTGTTGTTTTTAGCTTTATTTTCTTATTTCCCCACCGGTCCTGTTTGCTCGCCGCTGCCCTATGCTTCAACGGATGTGATCGGCGGACATATCATAAAAGTTGTATTTTGTACATTTGGCATTGTTTGCAATGCTAATGGCTTTCTACTTGGCCATTGGCATGCTTCCTCAATTCTATGCAGCCTTTATTTGGAGCTGTCATAGCTCTGTTTTGGAGTTTGCAGTACCGTACTCGGTTACTAACCAAGTACATTTCTGCATATTATGCTAATCCTGCATGCCCTGATTCCTGCTTCCTGGATGTCAAATTTACCTCATTTGCATGTTTTTCACCTGCAAATGGGGTGATTTGCATACAGGGCTGGGGACATGAAGCACTAGTGCTACAGCGCTCGCGCATATCAGACGTGCACATACGTAGATCGCTCGACCGCCATATTGGCAAAATTTCATCTAACACTAATCATGTACTCCGTGAAAGCTTTTGAGAATATGGGGGTATATGTGGAAGTAGTTTGAACATGCATTCTTAATTAGTTTATCTTGATTTCGTTTTATTTTTGATTCAATGTTTTCTGATTGGGGATTTTAGTTTTGCACTTTTATATGATAGGCTCTTGAATTGCAGGCTTATATTTGCTTATCCAATACTAGGAAGTGATTTCTATTGGTTATTGGATGTATTTAAAGTTACTGATTGGTGCAAATTGTAAAGATCTGAAAAAGGCAGAAGCCGAAAGCACTAATCCTTTATGTCCTGTTTGTTTTGTTTCGTGTTCATTAAAGGTTTTTCTTTCAAAGTTTTCCATGGTGGTGTGTCTAGCATATTTTTTAGAGATTTTTGGAGTTGTCTGGACCCCCTTTAGTAGTGTCCTCGATTTTGGGTTTTTACTTATTTCTTCCATAATTACTGGATTTTGTAACATGCATACAATACAAGAGAAGTAGAAAAATAAAAATATTTGAAAAAACAAAGAAAAAAGAATACTCACACTTTTGAGCTTTTGCACTTATGTACTGCAACTATATAGAAATATATATATATATATATATATATATATATATATATATATATATATATATATATATATATGTGTGTGTGTGTGTGTGTGTGTGTGTGTGTGTGTGTGTGTGTGTGTGTGTGTGTGTGTGTGTGTGTGTGTGTGTGTGTGTGTCAACACAAGGAAATTATATTAAGGCTGACTAGAATCCCATTCTATTTGATTGTTCTGTGTTATATGACTTCTGGTTGAAAATTCACCAGGGGTTCATTAAATTGCATGGGAACTTTGTGCGAAGCCTACACAGAATTACATGTTAGGATGGTGGTCAGCAGAGCTAATTGCATATTCATACTGCTGATCATGCTTGCATAGATACAAGCATAGGTTTGTGTTTTGCAACATTGTTGCCAGACAGAGAACCGTGCAGAGCAGCAACAGCACAGAAAGAAAAAGCATACAAGTTTGCCTACCGGCAAACCTGATCCTTGAGATCACACAGACAGTCACAATGAATATCAGGGCTGAAAATAATGCAGTGACAGCAGTAATAACACAATAGAGAAAAGTGTTTTGAGGGCAATGTACAGTGAAACAATTATTTGCAGAATGAAATAATGGAGGAGATGGGTAAACAGAAAGGGCAACTCCAAGCAAAGGTACTCTGTGAGGGAAAAGTGTACTGATGAAAATATGCACAGACATAAATGATAGGAATGAATAAAGAGGAAAGGGCATGGTAAGTATGGAAATGTCCCCATGATAGGATCATGCTTCTCAATTGTACAGATTTTCGTAGAATGTCCAGATTTTTGCATCATACTTTCGGTCCATTTTTTATAAAATTGTGTTTTTTATGGTAAATTAGTGGCAAATGATTACAGACTGAAGTTAGAAAATAATGACAGGCATTTAAATTTCAGACTTCATACTTTTCAGAAAATTCATGCTAATGCAAAACCTGTTGTTCTATCAACTTTCTAAATTGATTAGAGCAATATTTAAAATCGTCCATATTTTTTGGCATTTGTCGCATTTTTTATGGCCTTGTCCAGATTTCTTGCTCTAAGAGGTTGAGAGGTATGTATAGGATATGTCAATGTATGTACACTACAAAGACAAGTCAGTAGCATAACATTAAGCACATTTGCAGATACTACAGTATGCCCTGTTGTTTACACCTCCTGAGTGAGTATATTATGATATAAACACATGTGATAGTATATATGTGACGATCACACAACAATGGAGCTGAATGGTTGTGATATAAACATCACTGACATGCTCACTGGAGAGGACACTTAGCAAGGAAAGTATATACAATAGTGGGCATGTGCATACTCTGAAGATCTGCAAAATGACTTGCTTGAATATGACATCACCACAGTTCTCAACCAATCAAGGACACATAACAATAGACTCCTGGACAAATGTAGAAAGAAACAGGCAAAATCATGGACACTTTTAAAATATTATTACCATTAACCTGTGGCATTGACAGAATACGAGTGTAACTTATTGTACATGTTCTGCAGTAACAGACATATACAACTGTAATGATTGTCAGTATTTTATAATGGGAATTCACCACCTGGTTCCCAACAATGACCACTTTTTGGAGGAGATAAGAGGAACAGGGTTAAACCTGGAGTTGAAATCAGTGGCAATCCTGCTGAGTTGAGAAGTTTGCATGACACATAAACCACAATTCTCCCTGCTAGAATCAAACTCATGCCATCAGTGTTGTTACGGAGCTGTATATTTACTAGGTGCAACACAGAAAGACATATCACACATGCATCCAGTAGAACACCTTGAAGGGAAGTCTGCACCTTCAAATCTTAATGGGTATGCATCCCAGAGAATAGTCCTGTATGGCTTGGCAGTTGTGTAGGAGATCACTGTATCAAATGTGATACAACTGACTAAAGTATCCCTGCCTGATGTACATATCAGCCATGCAGATAACAACACATACAAACACCACACTATTATGAGTGGATTCCCTACAAACAACTGGGTATTGCATGCATCTGCTACATGTAAAAGCAATGGATATTGTCTGACGTATCTGCACTTGATCTGTGAATTTAAAAGTAACCTGTGATAATGAATGGTACATCAGTATGGGAGACTGACAACAATGCATCAACTATGGACTTGTGCACAGAAATGACAACAGTGCAAAGTCAAGCATCAATAATCGAGGAAGCTGTCACTATAATATCATACAAATACCAAGCAATACATGGAGCACACCCTATAAGTACATCAAACCTCAACAGATGTGTCACATGATCGCTGCCTCCTGACATTGTCAGTGAAAATGTTATACTGTCATGTAATCCTGACATGCATCCATATATGTTAATGCAAGCTATAAAGTGATAATACTGGTGTGATGTACTGGTACATCTATGATGCAGTACACTCTCACTATAGCTGTACCCAGGCTTCAACTGGACTTCAAGATGTACATCACCTCCAAATAAAACCTTAGATATGAATCACATGCAACACAATGGAAATGTTAACACAGTCATACAACCATACCTATTTCATGTCATTACATCAGTTGTTTATCATATGTCTATATGTTCATCAGTTAAAATGTGTAGGTTAGGGTCCTGAAACCATATATGGACACATTGCAACTAAGGTGGATGATGTTTATGCAGAACGGTTAATAACATAAATGCTGACAGTCACACAATGCTGCTGGGGAACACCTGTGCAATCCTTGTGAATAACAACACAGTAGTGCATACAATGAATTCCACAAGGTTGCAAGTGAATCTCACAATGTCATATGTTTGGGTATATAACAGCATTACAACATGTTGATGAACCCAGGCGTATGTGCCCATGTAAACAGTATGACGTAATATTGCTAATGGTCAGATAACATTTCCATATGCTAGATGTACACATGCATACTTCTGCCATACTGCAGCTGTCACTGTGATGGTTGAATGAGAACTGTGTAAAATGCTGATATGTTCCACTACAATGACACATGCCTTAGTAAGGCAACAATACAGATAGCATCATCCCATGTCAGCAGCCGGCATATTACTACAGCTGTTATGAAAGGAACGAGTAACCAAATGGCAGCAGTGGTCATCAATACCTATCTCATATCCCAGATTGGAATACAGTGCTGTAGGACTAAAGTACATCCACACATTAACATAGTACATGTGCATGATAGCAACATTGACATGTGCAATGTTAGTAGGGTCATAGGACATTACTAGGCTAACAACCAAAAGCACGTACAAGCCTAGCCATTATTATTCCATTTAATGCAAATCTCTATCTCTAGGTTTGGGAAGATAGTAGGGCTATGTCTGTATGTGTTTGATTTTATTACAGACTGCTTCTGTCTATATGGGACATGGGTACCACTCCATTAGTGAATTAGCAATCACACATCCAGTGGTCTGGAGATGGTTTGTAGAGGGTCATGGAGGGGCTCTAGTTCTTGATGTGTGTATGCATCTTTGAGATAACAACACCCTTAGAGTACCACAGAAAGGATGTTATGTGGATAGATGGAAAAAGGGTATGTTGGATTCAGGGGACTATGTAAAAGGTTCTCCTGAGTGGGAGTCAAATGGGAAAACATCATACAATGGCCATAATAGACCTCCACCCCACACACAAGATGACTAAGGTCACATTTGAACAACATACCTGTCTAGGTATACAACCTGCATTCCATACAACATAAGACTAGCACCACCACAAAATTCCAACTTGCACTGTGTCAGAGGATGACATCACCACCATATGCTGAGAAGAAAATTTTGGGAGGAGTGTCTGACATAGCTGAGGGCCTGCATCCCAGTGTAAAATTGTCTCCAGAGTGATAACTGAAGGAAGACACACACACACCCAAGTTGGCTGCTGTGAGATTAGAACCTCTACCTATTCGAACTACCAAACACAATACTTAATCCTACCACCACCACAGTCTGACATTAACACTATCAGAGTGCACTTTATAGAGGATGACATATTCAGTGTATGATGAGAAGATGATGTTGGGAGGAGTGTCTGAAATAGCTGTGGATTCATATCCTGATGTAAACTTGTCTCCACACTAACAGTTGAAGGAAGACACATATACACACAAGTTTACTGTTGTGAGGTCAGAACCCTTATCTATCTAGTTATACAAGCTAAAGAACACAGTACTTGACACTAGCACCACCACAGAAATCTGACTTTGAGAATGTCAGAGTGCACTTTATAGATGATGACATCATCATAGTGTTGCAGGTACCATATACTGTTATGCGACTTGGGTGCAAAGCCAGCATTTGTGAAATGCTGTGTGAGCACAGTTTGAAAAAGTACTTATAAATACATGCTGGCAGCCTAGGTCAAATAAGCTGCCATGAATGCATCTTGCAGAAGTACAACAGACGTACCTGTTTTTCAAGATGCATAGATGAGACACACACATACACACACACACACACACACACACACACACACACACACACACACACACACACACACACACACACACACACACACACACTTGGGAAACACCAGTAGTGCAATGATGGAGTTATGTGCCTTCATATTCAGATGAAAGTATGTTCACATTAATACAAGTTACTTACAATATCAGTGTGATATGATCATGCATGAGCAATGTCCACTGTCACTATAAACCCATACCAAATGCAACAATGCAGTTAGGCTATGTAATTCTGGAGTCTGTTTGACAATGGCCCAAGTACTGATATATAATTTGCAAGTGCACTGCTGCGGGGCACACATAAATATTAGGAAGTATGTGATCAGTCAAGCACACGTCACTGCCTTTCTGTTGTGTTTATGAATGCATTCCCATGTATTGCTGGACTACAGCACAGTAATCAGCGTTAGTCAGACTAAACACCTCCTCACATAGCACATCACTGAGAAACTGATTTGTGTAGATGATGGCAAGTTATTAGAGGATGTATGGTTCAAATTTCAGGAATTCAACTTGGACTAGTGAAGCAGCAGTGTCCACTGGTGCTTCTTGCAATGATGTAGCCAGGCATCCTCTTTGTTCTCTACTAAGTACATTTTTTTTCAGAGCATCACATCAACATGGCTTTTTTCAGGCCATGTTATGTCTGCAACTGTTTTAGTGAATGCCTTTAACAACAGCTGCCATTTTGTCAAAAAACATAAAAAGCCATCCTGAGCAAGTAGCTGACCCCACACGACTGTGCTACATCCAATGTAAATCCCAGTAGTTGCCAAATAATCCAAAGTGGAAAGGTTAGTAAAGCTGTTTATTAACATAAAATATACAAAATGTTAGGTGCTTTCATCTCAGGCTATAAGAGACTTCATCAGAACAACTGCCACATTGTTAATCTAAAAGCAATATGTTTAATAGTTTTGGGGGAACAAATGAAAATGTTAATTAATTTATTAAGTGCGTAGGAGGGCAGCATTTTGAGAGATGTGACCATTTTTTAAGTGCCAGGTGTCCAAGGAGGTAGCACTAAGAGCTTCTGAGTACAAAATGGAATTTTCTTGCTAGACCCCTTGCTCATTGTGAAACTGTGCACAAATAGGGGCATACAGTAGCTGAAGCTGATCTGATTGGGGTTAACTATAAATTACATCTGTTTGTTGTTAATGTTTCCTGTGTCAGGCTTGCAAGATATGTTATGGGAGAAATTGCTGGCAGCTAGTATGATGTGCATGCTGTAGTCTAGCTTTAAAATAATGAGGCCTAGGTTTTATTACATAAATAACTGCTGGCCTTGCCCTTCCCATTTGTGCAAGGTTAAGAGCTAAACAAAAGCAGTTCTCTGCTTATGGAAAAGAGTGAAAAATATAATGTAGTATGCCTTACTTCGCACAAACAGGCTCAGTGGCGATGTATATTCATCAGCACTCTGGACAGTACTGGATGCTTTTGCTTTCTCTGTGGCAGATGGTGTAAGAACAGTAAGCTTGAGGTTAAAAGCCAGGGTTCAAATCCAGATGATCCTTTTTTTTTTTTTTTTTTTTTTACAAATGATTTCAGGATGTCATTAGCTAAGTAAATGTGATCAGTACTGCAAACGTGGCTCTCAATGACTACAGTAAAGTGTGTGTCTTCCCTGATTTGTATCAGTAATGCCTACCTCAGTACAGTTCTACAACTAGTAGGTGTTTTGAAGTCCTTGCTGCAATTCATAAGTTAATTGTGTGTACAGCTTTCTACAAATGACAAGGCGCGGTACATCTTTTGAAATGATTAGTATGATGTATCAGATATGCTAACTACTTTTGTGTAGGGTGGATATCCTGAAAAGTGTGTGCAGTATGCTTCTTCACAGGAAGGATAGTTTCCACATCATATTAGATGAATATTTCATCCATCATCCTACTAAAGATGCTACAGTATATTCTGATGAGACAGAGTAGGTGATGACAGACACAAAGCTGTACAGGACATAGGACTTGCTCTTCTGGCACATTCATGAACATCCTATTAGTGTGTTGGTTTGATGTGTCTTCTCAATCAGAAAATGTTCTGCTCTGCACCATGAATTGCATGAGATAAGGACAGAGAAGATACTGAGTGACAATAATTAATTCATCCATATACATCTCTTTGAAGAAGATGTGGAATGTCTGAAATATAATGATGCCATGTGGGAACTGATTTTTGTCAGTTATATCAATTGTGTCCCACCTCGCAGTTTACTTGATAGGCAGAAGTATCATACTTAAGTAGGAGAAGGGGTAGACAGATGGATAGTAAACAGATACACAGGAATGAGACCTCTGAAAACAGTCTTTAAGAGCATCCCCTGCTGCTGGGTTATAAGCCTTGACAAGATGCAGATGTACATTTACACGAAGGGAATCCTACAGCAGATTTTGAAACCTTGTGCACTGCAGGAACACTGACAACCTATTGAATCAAGATGACATGTTGGCAGTATCAAGCAGCAGAGTCAGGACAGTATGCAGAAACCATGAGATGACCTTTATATCCATCAGCCTCATAGATACAAACACATATGCAGAGAGGTGGGAGTAAAGAGGTGAATACAAGGAGAGATGGACATACACATAACGATGTTTGGTGTAATGAAACATTCATGGACATGTTTTTGATGTGTTCTCATTATTAGCCTGCCATGTTCTGTAGAATAAAGTATCTGATATCGAGATAAAGAAGGGTTAGAATAGGGACAACAGGCTCGTGACAAGCAGAACAAGGTTGGATAAATATCTCATAGTTGTGGGGATGGATGTCAGATCAAATAATCTTTTTTGGCCAGTACTCAATATATCTCCATGAGAGCTCATAACTGTGGCAAATATGGGTGATTTAAAATATAGGCATATAACAGCACACTAAGAAATGATGTAAGATGCATCTGGAATAAAACACTTAATGTTATGGGAAAAAAACAATCTTCAGTTAACTCAATACAGATGAGTATGCCTCCAGGTGCTTCTGCAGTTACCTCCTACTGATGCCTCTCCGCATCAAATATTGTTTGTTTATATTTGCATTAATAATTCCAAAACCATGCTACATGCAAGGTATTAGAATATTTAATCTTAAAGCATACATGACAGCAAACACAATTGTATTGATATTTGATCTCTGTCTAATACAGCTAAAGAAATATTAAATATTATTTGCATACTTTTTGTTTATATTGTAATAATTTTCATATTTATCTAAATATCACAACATTCAGGTGACACAGACAGTACTGCATAGCCTCATATGAAAGCTCACAGCTGTATAAAGAAAATCCTGCTGGCAGTACTTGTCTTACTTGAATGGTTACTGATATCATACTCTCTTTATACATCATTACAAAATTAATATTCACTGCCTTTATTTTGGCTTATAAAATCCAGCTTAAAGCATGACACTGAATAAATGCCACCAAAGTAAAGATTAATTTATCTTGACCAGTTTGGCATTTACAGTTTTCTAGTAACACTTATGGTTCCAGAAATATGAATATCTGTTTGACCTGCTTGAACCATTTGTTTGAACTGTAAGGTGATAACTTCATTTTTTTAAAAGGCTCAAGCCACACCAACTGGGAGTTAACAATACACACTCGAAAGAGCTATACTGGAGGAAATGGGTTTAGTGATTTATTCCCACACTTCACAAGTTTACACTTTATTACTTCCAGCAGTCTAAAAACTGTCAAAGTAACTATTTCAAAGTACTGCCTTTACTCTGCTTAAACTATGTGATCCTCTAGCACAGCAAGTTTAAGGAGTATTGAGCTGAGATAACCGGACTACTGTGGCTATTGGCAAAAACTCACCAGATTTTGCCATAGGATGTGAAGAGGCGCTCACAACTGCTCAGCATTGGTGCACAATTCCAAATTCCATACAAATGCAAAAGACAAAAAGTGAAGGTTTCTTTATGGGCCATTTCTGGCCGTTGTGTGTGATTCTCTTTTTTGACCAGAGTGAACGTGAAAATGGGATTGATCGGAAAGTGGTGAAATGGGGAGGCAAGCAGAGGGAAGAACAAATAAGAAGCAATACAAGCATTTGCAGTAAGAGAATTGAATGACGACCATAGATACCCCCTTCTTTACCACAGTAATGTACACAGGTAGACAAAATGTAATAAATATGGATGGTCACTACAATATGGATGGGTGACAACAATGCAATGAGGTCGCATAACCAAATAGACCAAATCAAGTGTGTCAAAAAGACACATATGCGATGTGGAAAACTATGTATGGAACACTTTTATTTTTCAAAAAGAAAGGAATGTTAGGGAAGGGACCTAAGAATGTGAGGGTCAGATAGGTAGGGTAGGTGAGGAAGCAGTTGCAGACAAACAGGAGATACAAGACAGACACAGGAATGGTGATGAACACAAAAAGGTTGGGAGACACCATGAATGGGGATAGGTAGGGGACATCAGAGGCACATGCCTATGAATCATAGGAACAGTGAGAATCTAGTCCTCACCCTCAGAACTGATATCTTCCTCAGTTCCTGTAAGACTGCTTGACTTGGAGTCTTTTTTCGATTTTTAGGAGCACCTACTCCACTCAGCTGATGCAGGCACAAAGGCCACTGTCTGTTAGACCTCACACCACCCCTGGCAGATCCTGGTGGGTGACATAATCATCACCTCTGCTAGTATGCCCAGAGGGTACCACTGCACCACCAGCCAGAGTACTGCTACCTGATGAGAATGGACCAGGTAGGGCAGGGGTTGTAGAGGCAGCACTGATAGGTTGCATCCCAGTACATAAGCTCTGTGGCACATGCAATAAGTATGTAGCACTAGATACAGCTAGGTAGGGTGTTGGTGTGGCAGCTGGTGGAGGGTTGGCAAGCTGAGACAAAACAGCTGACCACCTCTCTATGCTGAAATCTATTTGTTTTCTTGGCAGAAAGATATGATATCAGACTGATATGATTCCGGGTACCCCCACCAAAAAAGAGAGATAAGGGGTGGAGTGAGACAAAAAAGAAAAGAGATGATTGGAGCCATGACATGTCACATTCATTTTTTATTACAGTAAACAGACATTTATTATTACCCTAGGTGTAGAGGTTTCACACTCCCAAAATGATTGTGAATTATTACAAATAATCCTTGGAATATGCATATATTCCATAAATGCTTTCAATGATACAGAGTAATTTAACAACATTGCATTAAAGTCAATATTGCTTCATTTCAACTGTAAAAATAATGCTTGTTGAATGTGAGTCTATAGGTTAGTTGTGGGTATTGAACCCACATAATTTGAATACACTACTGCACTTTCCTAATACAATCACCAACAGCTATAGGAGAAAACATGCATGCTTGCTGTTACAGTTGTGATATGCAGGTTGAAGGTGATCTATGGAATCACAGTAATTAATATAATCAGGGTCAGTTGTGCTGCAGACATACCTCTTCCCTCTCTGAGCCTTGCACACCTCTTGACAGTGCCTCTCTGTTCACCTTGATTTCATCTGCAGCTGTAAAATAGAGAATGAGAGAAGAAGAGACATGAAAACATTGCATATACCAGTTTTGGCTATCTACACCACTAAATATTATTTCAAGTTGTTTGATCATTACGCTTATGGAGAGGGGTGTTAGTAGTTCTAAACTCACCCAGCCGCTGGTCAAGTTGTGCCTGTTTGTGCCTCTTAAAGTTACTGTATTGGGGCCTACACTGCTCTCCAGTGCGTGCTATACCATTCACACTGGAGACAGTCTTGGCTAGTCTGTTCCATGCCTCAGCCTTGTGCTGAGAATGAGTATAGTCTCCTTGCAGCAACCACCAGCTCTAGCGGTTGATGAGTGCAAAAAGATTTTTGATGCATCCACACTCCACCTCTGTGCCCTGAATTTGGTACCATCATTTCCATCACCTGCCATGTCTGCAGAGGTCCTCCAACAACAGTAGCAATGGTTTCCCACCAGATTGGGATCATGTGTTTTATGACCAGTGCAGAAACACTCACAACCATGCTAACGACATTTGTGCAATGACAAGCAAAGAGAAACACTGCCAAAGAAAGAGGAAGGGAGTTTATGAAACATGATGATGAGAAACTTGGCAATGATCTTTGGCATGTGTAATGCTATACCTGGCCACACTTTGTCCAGTGATTAACAGTGAAATGCTCAATGGCTTGGCTTTTAAGCCTTGACTTTAGAGGGATCAAAGGGATGACTTGGCATATATTTTGTTGGGACTTATACACTGCGAAAAAGTAACTTGTACAAGGTGGGATTCAAACCTATGTAAAAGAGAATACAAATATTTCCACACAGGTGATGATTCCTCATTGTCACAGAAGAAGTGCTTGTCAACTATGTTCATTAAAGATATATAGCTTAAGGAGTGACTAGTGCTATACTTCATTTAGACCTGTATATGTGTGACATTAAAAGGTCCTGGCTCATGCATTCTCAGGTATGATAAAGGACTAATGTCTGACAATTTATTGGAAATGGATAGACTTTCATGACTTTAGTATAAGAATTTGGAGTTGTGATACATATCTCACAATACATTCTGTTTTACAGTTATAATTGGGTTATGGGAGGAGTGTAGATGATTGTCAGTAAACCACTATGTCCATAAGAGATATGCAACTGCATTTGTTTATTACATAATCATCATTGCCATGCTAAACCAGTTACACACATAATCAACTGGGATTCATCAGTCATTAATGAGCTCTGATACCTACAAAAGTATGTGTATGCAAGAAGTAATGATACATTTCTGTCAATCAGCCTAGTATACATAGCTATTTGTATATAGTATTACCTTTATAATCAATTTTTAGGAGAAATGACAGTGACACCCTTACTAAAACGTATAGTTTGCTGGATTTGAATCCTAGCTTATTTGTGTTCTGAGCATGAATTCACTGTACTTACACCTGGTGCCACAGAGAAAGCTAACCAGCAGGTCTATTTTCTTCACTAAGTACTGCCCAGAGTGCTGACAGCCACCCATCATAGCTGAGCCTGTTTGTGTGAAGGAAAGCAAACCAAACCAACATTTTCTTTTTTTCCTTAAGCAGTGTACCATGTTTGCATTCATGTAGGCAATGCACCAATGGAAAAGGCAATGGCAAACACATATTACTTGTCTAAGTGTTCATTATGACATTATGTGTTTGCACTTTATAAGTTCATTGAAATTAAATGTTGTACTTTTTCCTAAATCAGCAAACTGTGTTTGTACTATGCCATGTGCCATATACATAGTAAAGGCAAAAAAAAAAAGAAAGAAAGGGAAGTAAAGGTTAAAGAATTACACAGCTCTGGATCTGAAAAATCAGACTACTGGGTTATCTGGGAATCCTTCCCTTACCTCTGCTTTACTATCAGACATGCAATTGTTAGGGCACATCCTCTTATTTTTCTTTCAAGGTGTGATAAAAATACATGACAGTGAAAAACAGTTTTCCACAAAGACAGGAAATATACATGTGGTTGCATAATTTTGTTTAAAAACTCACTGCAGTTAGTTCTGCACTTTGTAAGTGTATCATTACTGACACATGCACGTCAGGGACGGGTGTTTGTGAATTACTGTGTTTTGCTTCAGTCAGACTAATTATTCACATCTGCTAGCCATTAGCACCTAACAATGGTGCAGAGGCTACACTATGCTTACATCTGCTATGCAAAGTCAAAAGTTAGGTATTCAACAATTCTAATACATTCATACCTCATTTGCATCTTTAGAGTGCTCAGAGGGCTGAATCTGCACTAAAAGATAATCATGTAGCTAGGGAACTTGAAGGTGAGGAGACTGTATTAGGTCATGCTTATTGCTCCACTTGTGGGAATGTAGGGATAAGTAGACTTTAGACTACATTTTCTATAGTGGGCATTTTAGTTGCACACAGCAGGTTATTTGGTAAACCACATAAGTATATATTACAGATGTCAGTCGTATCAGATATGGATGGCATTGTGGATAACTCACACATATTCAGCTTAGGTACATTTACAAGTACCAGATATGCAGGTATCTGCCATTCATTCATGTTCTTACACATTTATTTTTCTATTACTGGTTCCACACTGCAGCTACAATTGTTGTCATTCAGGGCTGATTCTGTCTGATGCTAACAATACACAGCCATTACATGGGGAAGTAAAGGTTGTGGGCATTGCCTGGCATCAGTTTTACTGTATGCATGTGTATAAGATGAACGGTATACCCTGTAGGTGGTCAAAACTAACTCAAAAAACATTAACAGTCAACAGACCTGCACTCAAACAAATAGACCCTTACTATGCTCAAACTTTTTCCATCCCCCTACACTACCCTCAATTCACACCTACCACCACACCATCTACACTTATATCAAACTTAAACCCTCCCACTCAAAAGACTTCTCCAATCAAATAATCATCACACCACACACCATCAATCATGTTACTTCTGTTCTTACATTCTCTGCTCTTACGAGCACTCAAAAACTCACTTTATATCAACCCCTCAATACACTTCTATCCCAACCAAGCCTTCTTAGCACCAATCAATCACAACTTTAAAATCTCTCCCAGTTCAACAACAATGACTGCAACTACTTCTAGCCCATGATACTCAAGCCAAATCTGAAAGTATCCCACTCTTTAAGAACTATTACTATAACTGAAAGTGACACCTAGCCTTACTTCATCAGCAAACAAAACCACTCACACTAGGCGGTGGCACACCCACCATAATCCTATATCTATCAATCTTTTTAACCAAATAAATAAATAAATACCAAACAATCACACTCCAAAATCCATCCTCCATCCATAGCCAGAACAAATTCTACCCTTAAAATAACATCAATATCCAGAGCACAGACAACAAAATAGCTCACTTACATTCCTGGGTAGCTCAACAAACTTCAGACATAATCATACTCAACTAGACCAGACTGAAACCAAATATTCCTAATAATAGTGTTGTCCTCCAATAATACGACATCCTTAGATATGACAAGAAAACAAAAAAGAAGCAGAATAGCCATAATCTACTCCAGCAACATCAACCTAATCCATTTTACCTCACATCCACATGCTTTCAATAACACTGAATCATTACCTGTTTTTCTAAAAATAAATCAAAATGAATCCACATGTATCATAGGCACATATATGCCCCCCTCCCAAAAAAAAAAAAAAAAAAAAAAAAACAAGTGATCAGCCCTGGAAGTCCTAATTTCCTGGGCATGCACCCATACCTCCCAAGAAACTATTATTCTACAAGACTTCAAAATTAATTTGGCCAACTCCTGCCCTCTCTCAGGGTCAACCTACATAAACCTACTCAAGTTTGCTCAACTAGTTGTGGAAACAACTAAAATCAACAAAAAATGTTAATAATGGCTCAGTTATCGACTGGATCTTGACCACTAACCCTGACAAAATCTCATTTTCCAGAAGTACTACCAAATGTATTAAGTGACCTCCACCCAACTTTTGCTATTCGTAAATCTGCTAAGATTTACTAATTTAAGATTGTCAGTAACCTAACAAAATTCAACATTACCAGTTTCATAAGCACACTAAAGCATTGCTCCTGGTCTCAGTTCATATATCTACTACTTGATGATGCCGTGGAATTCTTTAATATGGCATTCCTATCTATTCTAAATAATCAAGCCCAAGCTAGAAATGAATGCACACAGTCAAAGCATTCTCTTTGACTTTTCAAGAAACAAAAACAAATAATGAAATACAGTGACAAATCCTGGAAATATGGCATACACACCATATTGCTACTAATACAAAACTATAGTCATTTATGCCATCTAGCCAAATCTAAAACCAGCACAGACAAAAAAAAAATACTTTCTCATCCTACAAGACTCTCATTGCAACCAGCCCCTCAATTTCTTATCCACAAGCCCAGAAAACCTTCCCAACCAAGGCCACTTCCTAAGGAATCTGACATTACCACTGTCAGCAAACGTAACAAGTATTGCATTAATATAGCATAGATCCTATCAAATAGTAGTTTCTCAACCAGTTCCTCCCCTACACCCAGCCACCCCCCTTCATCCTTCTTTTTACAACCAGTACCTACTCATACAATAAAATCTACTATCCAAACTTAAACTAACCAGTTTATCAGCTCTCAAACTCCCTTTGCTCTATTTATCACCAGCCACCAATAACTTAGCCTATCCTGTATGAATCCTCATCAATAGATCCATTTCAGAGTCCCACATCCCAAAAACATATAAAATACCATCTTCTTACTCTTCCAAAAAGGCAATTGCTTCATTTAAATACCCAGCTACAGGACAATACCATCATACCCCCTCTCTCCAAAATTCTTGAATGGTATGTCAGCTAACAACTACTCTCATCCATACTATAAAACAACTTACTCTCTCAAATCCAACATGGTTTCAGCCCATTGCATAGCACTAACTCAGCACTAATGTCCTTCTTAAACCATATAAACCTACCAATGAAAACAAACTTGTGTCCACTATATTCCTTGACCAATCAAAAGCCTTTGACACAGAAAACCACCCCAAACTATTTGATACCCTAGCAACACTTGGCATATCCAACAGTACCATCCACTGGTTCTCCATCTACCTAAATAATACAGCCTAATGCATGCAATGGAAAATACCTCATTCACCCTACCTTCTAGTCAACATAGGAGTGCCCCAGGGTTCCATCCTTGGCCCCTTAATAGTCAACATATTTATTAATAACCTTCACACAGTCTCCCACTCTGCCACACTCATGCAATATGCTAACAACTCTACCCTTATCTGCTCTGCAACTACAGTACCTGAACTGCAATACCTCACCTAAAAAGCCTTCTCCAACAAATCCCCCCAAAAGTTAATTTAATTTGATTTAAAGTCTCAAAGTCTCAAACCCATCACAAACTGAGATTCACAGTAACCTCTTTGCAAAATATCTACATTGAAGAAGACCCACCAGAAGCTAGGAGCCATCAACAGGACAAATCACTACTACAACTCTGTATAAGCATGAAAAGTCACTGAAACTGCATGCCTCCTAGCCTTCCTGCTCTCTGCATCCCCTACTTTCACCTACCTCAGAGCTACTCAACTTATCAAACTGGAATTATGCTGCAATAAAATTACTAAATTTGCAGTCCATCTCTTCAGCAGTACCCATTACTGTGTTGCCCTCCAGCAACTATCCTGGATATATTTTACCAATCTAATGAAATTTAAACACACACACACACACACACACACACACACACACACACACACACACACACACACACACACACACACACACACACACACACACAACTGCCCACTATACACTCTACCATCCTCAGATATATTCAGCAACTCAATCCCTAACCCAATGATGCACACCTTTGTGGCTCCTAAGATCAGAATCCTCACAACTGCTGTCTATCACCAAAATAATAACCCTGTCTGCACTATACTCCAGCCAATTAGCCAAACTATGGAACAACCAGCCTTAAACATCAGACAAGACAAATTCCACAATCAGTTCTAAAACAGCCTAAAACCTCTTCTGCTTAAATCATCACACTGTAACTGCAAAACATCTCACAATAAATCACCAGTCATAACGAGAGCCCTAACTCCACCCCTCAAACTACCATAACACCTAAATCAATATCCTGCTCTGAGTTCTAACCCCTCATGTTCCAGACCAATAAACAGACATCTCCTTGATTTTAACTTCTCAGCTTACAACTTAAAGACTTGTTTCTATAACAATCTCAAACGTTTCTGGTGCCTTACCCGTTAATCACCTTGCTGTACTTCTCTCAAAAACACTTTTCTATCTCTACCTTTAATTCCATTCTAATCGTCCTTTTTAATTTCTGAGCTTGTAGCGAATATTCTTACTTCTAGAAGGCTCTCTAACTTTTGCTGGTACTTTACCTACATTTACCTAGCAACACTTCTCTCTAACACAGCTTCTATCGCTACCTTTATTTCCATTGTACTACCCTTAATATACTATTCATTAGAAACCACTGTCATCTGCCAATGTATTCACCTTGTATACATGCAAAATTGCACTGTAACCTTTAACTTTTATTGCAAATACCTTGCTGTTGTAATATTGTAGGTATTATCATATGGAGCTTTTCTCAATGGGTCTGTGCTGAAAACATGTTTTATTTTGTATGCCTCAGATGATTCTCCTGGTAAATAAAATGGAAATAAATTAAATTAAAATAAAATGAAATAAAATGAAGGTCTCCCTATGATGCCAAAGCCTTTAGTGAGAATATCATATTGTAAATACCTGGTGCACAAAAATGGGATCAAATTAAATGCTAAAACATTTAATATTGTTGCATTTGGCAAATTAAACCCTCTCCCCAGCAGGCAACAGAGAAAGGACCCCACTACAAAATGAGAAAGATGTCAAAGCCCTCAGAAATTGGGATGGTAATTCCTTTTTCGTTGTAATGACAGCAGTCAGAAAGTCCTACTTAGCACAGCTATTTGCAAAGAGAATATAATCCAGATTTAAAGAGGTCATTTTCCTTTGTATTCAACATAGATTAAGCCAGTTGTAATATATAACTCCCCATTTGGGATGCATTTGACTAGACATATCAAGAAATTAGATAGACCTCAAAGTTCCTAAATAAGAGGATCATTGTTCTAAAAACTTTGAGGTACCACAGCAGACTGGAAGCACTATCCCTTTATTCAGTGTGCTACAGACTTCTGAAAGGAGATCTATGACTTGCATGCCATGCCATTATGGACCTAGTAGTCCTGAGTCTCTTATATCTCCATAAGTCAAACAGGTCCAGAAATATAAGAACCAGTGATCCAAATGCTCATCGGCAAATAAATAAAGCATTGTGGAAAGATAGGTTCATTACAAAGTTCCTTCCCCACCTCTGAATAAATCAAGCAGTGTAATGGTTTCATAAGGTTCATAGGTTAGTACTAGGCTAACTGCCCTTGTGAGCCATTGTAAGCCTAGCCAATTATCCCTTTATCTTCCTTCAAACAGAAACTGGAGGATCGGATGGTTATTCACACAATTTACCACTGGCTTGACTTGCCTGGCCCTCCTTGGCCATTGGGGCACAGTCTAAGGGTGGCTACTGTCAAAAACAGAAAATGGTCACAAGACTCCTGTGCCTTGCACTTGCTATGATTCCTTTGGTTCTTATGAGGATTTCTATGCTTAAGCTAGATCATCTCAGGTGAAAGACTATTTGAGTGCCAATGTGAAATGTCCAACAAGGTGCTATGACACTAACACTGATTATTATATTGAGTAAGGCTATTAAGATTACAAAACATACTGTATGTCAGGTGAGGTTGGTCTGCCACCTAACATCAACCAGGGCTAGCTGTTTTAAGTTTGGTCTTACATCCTCAGTCAGAAATTCTGGTACTGAAGACAGATTTGCTTAAATGTGCTATAACCTCTGAAGATCGGTAACACATACACATATTTGTTTACAAGAACATTCCTGATTTCTTGTTAAATTTGATAAACAGTTGAATAACAATATGGGGAGGAGGTGGATCAAGTGGGAAAGTGGCTATGGACAGATATTAGAAGTTGCAAGGGTTAAGTTATGACCAAAAACAATTACCAGAAAAGTAGATGCAAAGGGAGAAAGCATCTAGATAGTACAGTACCTCAAAGGAGAGCGTCACTGGGACATGATAGCTTCCTAAAAGATTTTTGTAAAGTTATGTGAAAGAAGTGATGGAAACACTCAAAACTGTTGGTTAATGAGGTACTGAAAGGAGGAAAATGTCGCCATGCAAGAGATGGCTTCTTTTTATGATACTTCAAAAACAGACAAACGTGATGGTTAGGTAGTGGATTCTAGACTGATCTGTTTCTGAAAAATATACACATTTTTAATGCAGGGACTGAATCAGAAAGGGAGTAAGAGCTACATAAGTTTAGCTATAAAGAGGGATGAGGCAGGCAGAATTGCTAGTAGCTCCCTACTTATTTCTTCTGATCATACAGGTGTTGGCAAGAAGGGTATACAAGTTAATATCAGGTACTGGGAGGAATGGTTAATATCTGTAAAGGGATATTATGAGAAATGCTTCTAAAATGACTGCAGTAGCACAGCACGATATGAATTTGAACAAACATTGTTTCATTATATGCTTGTGATACATTTATTTTTTTAGTATAGGCTATTGCCAAGGAAGCAAAATACTTCCTCTTCAAATACACAATTTGCTCTAGCTACAAAACTGATACAATTACATGAGTCTATCACTCTCTCTTTCTCACTCTCTGTTTTGCTACTACACATATCTGATCTCTCTGTTTCTCTCTCTGTCTCTCTCTCTCTCTCTCACTCTCTCTGTCTTTCTAACTGCCACCACAGCTAGACAAAACAACAAGACCTCTCTTGAGCTTCTTTGTTTACTCAATGCACAAAGACTAACTTCTTCCACACTATTTCTGTTAATATTGTACATTCTTCAGTGAAGAGTTATCTGTCTTTGTAATCCATTTCTACCTCATATCCCAGTTTACCACTATAATCCACAGCACTGAACTGTATTATAAATGTAACTATTCGCTGCTAAAATTAGTTGTTTAATACTGTATGCCTGCATGTTTAGACTTTGACTTTTACATTTTGTAATTTTGTATGTTTTTTGACTTTATACTTTACAATTCATATTGTTTTCTTCTCAAAGGCCGAGTCTGAAAGTGGTCCTAAGAGAGCAATGTTCTAACCCCAGTTAAGAGAATTAAACAAAGAACAAACAAACAAAAATAAATAAATATATACATATTAATTGTTAAAGTACTGCCTAGATCAATGTCTCATAACACTGTTAAAGCCATGGGCAAAACACTAGCCCCCGGATTCACTAATCTGTCATGCAAGACTAGTGTAGTCCTGCACGGAAGCGCCCATTTAGGAGCAGGATGGCAACTCGCCATGCATTTTAATGAAGGAGCACTTCCTGAGCTTCCAGGCTTACACGGAGCGTGTATGAGTGCAGGGGGCATGTGTGAGAGCAGAGCTCTCAGAATAAACATGCCCCTGCAATGTAGAAAAGCAGAAAGTTTTAAGAGATGACTGAGATTGCTCATAGGTGTCCGCATATCCCCACCAACAGTTCCCCATGTGTACAGCAGCAACAGTACTGAAAAAGTAAATAAAGAAACCCTTTAATTTTTCTTAAAACACTGATTAAAGCTAACTGTAGGTGCGCGGGTGTGCCCATCGCTTAGCTACAGTTAAAGCAGTTTAAAAGGCTGAAGAGGATAACAAGAAAGATATATGCAAATGAAGCAGTACAACAATAGTGTAGTGGGCAGAGCATCCTCCTAACGAGCAGGCATTCCCAGTTCGAGTCCCACTGTAGCACATTCCATTTTCCATGTGAAATCTGTATATGAACATTGTTTTTGCTGTATAACCTACTAAATAACATTTAAATGTGAACTGGAGTACTGCATTAAATGCACATGTGAAGTGTCAGTGTCATAATGAATAAGGCACTAGTAAGCAGGTTTAAGCAGAAATAAGCAATAGTAAGCATATATAAGCACTAGTAAGCGTGTTTACGTGGGTTTACGCAGGGGTAAGCATTGCCTACACAGATTAAGCAAAGTAGAAGCTGAGTGTAAGAAACTGTAACCAGAGGTTGGCATTGCTTAGCTCCGCGCAAACCTATGCACACCCGCTTAGAACTGCTTTAAAGTGCCTGAATCACTCTGTACCCAATGGCTCGTGTTCTGCCCAGCAACAAAATAAACAGCTTCTGCAAGGCTCAAACTCAGGACCCTGTACACTACAGTCACAGTAGTTAACCACTAAGCCATCATAGCAATACATATGAGTGAGGTTTCAGCAGACAACTCCTCACCATAGGAAAATCAAACCAAATATGTAAACTGAATCTATGTACAGTGTGATATTGCATAACCTGCTACAGAACATAAATCTGTGAACTGGAGTACTGCAGAAAGGCTAGATGTGAGGCATTATTCTAAGAAAGCGTTGAAGTCCCCAGGACCCCATAAGTGTACATACACATAAATCACAGATACCAGACACAGATATAACATGTAACAAACTATAAATCAATGTCAAAAGGACAATATAATGCTAATTACATATTAAGCAACACTAAGCATTGCACAGGTCGGCTTATGTGGTGCAAGCAATGTGTAGTCTGGCTAATTCAATCTGCCCAGTGGTATGCCCCTTTAAGCAATGCCAACATTAGGTAAGCAGGTGTGGCCATAGCTTAGCCTTTTCAAAATCATCCAATCATGGGAAAGTGTGGGAAATTGGACATATTTAAACCCCACAGGCACCAATAATCCATATAACTGGTTGCAGCTCCCTACTGTAGGCAGAATGGCTGGAGTAGGTGAAGGCACTCAATTCAGAGCACAGTGCTGGGGCATTAATGAGTCAAAATACATGTTGTGGCTCTTGGTCAAACACCATGAGCAGAGACTCCTGTAGGGCCATTACCAGGGCTCCCAGTATAAAGTGGAGGCCTGGGACAGTCTCACCCATGTCCTCACTAGTGCCACAGGTATCCCCTGGACTAGTGAGCAGGTCAGGCATCACCATGCTGACCTGAAGCAGCATAGGGGGGGATCTACTGGAACAGTGGATCCAGGAGTGCAGGCAGATGGCTGATGCCCCAGCACTGAGTAAGTACCCATTCCACTAAGTATATAATAATTGCCTAACTTGTGTATACTATGGATAGGTATGGCTAAATGTTTCTCTGACAGCTGCAGATGAGTGGGCTGTGAACCAGCAAACCCATGCTGTTAGGCTGCAAAGGCTGCGCCGTGAGGCAGGTTAGTAATAATCTTGCTTAAACTGTCATATCTTGTGAATAAAGGTATAACCCCTGGAGTGCTTGTGTATACTCTGATTTAATATGTTGTAGTGTTGCATGCTATAAATAGTACTGTAGTATTAAACAGTGTTACCCACACTGTGGTACACAGATAAAATGTATAGGAAGTTCTGTATAACAAGAGGTTAGTCATATTGTACAACTGAGGGAGCCTTAGAATGAAAACATTTGAAAGTTTCACACCAATTCCCTCATAGCACAGTGTACTGTGATGTTAACTGTAATAGTTTTACCACACACAGCAGGGATTGAATCCCAGTAGTGGTAGTAAGTTGTATACATAATCATACCCTACAGCTGTATAGAATTTGTGAGAATGTTCAGATAGAAAGCTGTATGCATAATTAGACTCAACAACTGTACAGAGTTTGCTAGAATGATCAGATAGTAAGCTGTAAGCATAATCATAACCAACAACTGTACAGACTGCATCAGATGTTCAGATAGTAAGCTGTATGCATAATTAGATAGACACAACAACTGTACAGATTTTGCTAGAATGTATAGATAGCAAGCTGTAAGCATAATCTTAACCATCAACTGTACAGACTGCATCAGGATGTTCAGATAGTAAGCTGTATGCATATTCATACCCCTCAGCTGTTCCAATCTGCCCAGCATGTGCAGATAAATGGCCCAAATCTGCTGCCTGGTACCCTGTTCCCCTGAGAAATCAGTGTGATGATCAAAGAAATGTAGGCAGCCTGTGATGACATATAACCAATAGTCAAACCTGTACATAGTCAGAGAATGTATATGAAAACAAACCTGTCATTGTAGCATCACATCCAAGGTATATGAGAGCAATTCTCATAATATGTCTCATTAACACCTGCATCCTGTCAAGCTTGAACCAGAATGTGTGCAATAACAGATTGAGGGGTATGTGTATAACATCAACATGGAATCTGGGAGTATGTGTAGAAATTGTCAGGTAGTGTTAACAAAGATCTTCTCAACAGCTATAACAGGTAAAAGGTGTAGACTATATGTTAGACACAGTCCATATATATACTAATCTACAAACATACCATTGTACAAAGTAAGGCCAATGGGTAGTGTAATAATACATGTAAGGGACAGATCACTGCAGTGACTAATAAAGTTGTGAAAACTACAGGGGTATATCAGTCAGTTGTTAATTGAAGTATCTCTCTTGCCCCCATCATATTTGCAACAATGACCCAATTATACACCTTAATGGGTATGTTTACTCTCCAAACTTATGTTGGGACATATGTCCTATTGGTTCATAAATATCCACATTTGGTTCTATGCATGTGCCATGTTAAAATACACCAATATCGGTGGCCTGTTGCCATCAATAAAACTTGCATGCTGTTGTAATGGCCACTGCTGTTCCATATCTGCATGTGTTCTGCTCACTATGCAGCTGGTTTAAATTTGGTGTCTTGGGTTAATGGGTATACCTATGCATGCTGTCATAACTAATCCTGAATGCTGTTGACTATTACTAACCCATATCTGTCTGTAAACTGAAACACCATAGCTCATATGGGAAGGCCGGTCCCAGCAGACCCACCTGTCCCACCTCAACTGACCATGGCACGGGGCACCAACATGTCTGGGGCCCAGCCTGGGACTTCCTCCTCTGTAGGCCCTGGACCACTTTCAGGTGGAACCACCGCAGGTGATGGGGCTCGGTCCCCCTTGGGAGCGGGGGCGGAGAGGAACCAGTCACCCATTATCAGGTCCGGGCTGTGATGTGTAGGGAGATCACTAGGGCATTTTGAGACCAGCTATGCCAGCTTAAGGGCTGAGTGGCACAGTTAGATGGTGATCCTGCCCCTCCTACCCAGCCCCCAGCACAGCCACCTTTGGGGCTGTGAAGGTGCAGTGGTAACTGCCCATGGGTGGGGACCTCAGTCCAACTGTTTCCATTTGGGAGCTCATGGACTTGCGACTTCCAAACACCCCTCCCTGTCCAACGTATTTACCCCCAGATGTGTCATATACCACCCCTGTATGCATCTTGTTTGTCTTGTCTGTTAACCTACCCAACCTACCTCCCCAAATATACCTACTACCCCTCCCTAACATCCCACTCTCACCTGAAAAAAGAAGGGCAATCTGTTCCAACAAAAAAATTGCCACATACATAGCTGTCTATTTCGCACATGTGTCCACTGGACACATGTAATCTGGTCTAACTGACATCACAACAAATGTATGTTGTCCTCACCCCTATCCCAGGGGATTGAGTGTCCAAATCTACCTCCAAATTCAGTGTATATGCACAGCTGTTGCTGTAGAAGAAATGGGCAGCTATGGACCTTCCCTACACCATTCCTTCACACCACTAGCTATTTTCCCTACTGTCTTTCCCTCTTTGTGTCCCTTTTTCACCACTTTCCTATCAACCATTTTTTCTTTTCTTTTAAAGAAATTAGCATGGGGGTAAGCGGCAGCAAGCACTTTTAAGCAGCAATAAGGGGGTTTAAGCCTGTTTACATGGGTGTAAGCAAAGTCTACACAGGTTAAGCAATTTAGAAGCTAACTGAGTATAAGAAACTTTAACCAGAAGTTAGCAGTGCTTAGCTCTGTGCAAACCCACTTACAACTGCTCAAAAGTGCCTTAATCACTCTGTATCCAACAGCCGGTGTTCTGTCCAGCAACAAAATAAACAGCCTCTGCAAGGCACGAACCCAGGACCCTGCACACCATTCACAAAGTGGTTTACCATGAAGCCATGGCAGATACACATAAACCTGATGTTTTCACAAACATATCATTCAGCACAATCAGTCAACAGTACAGGAAATGTAGTAATATCATACCACACAACCTCTTAATGCAAGAATTCTGGACAAAGTGTGCCAAAATGTGGGTACAAATAGGGATATATGTCAAATACCGCTCTAATACACTTAAAGCATTGCTAGTTACACAGTTACATGTATTAGAACACATATTCTGAAGGAGATGAAGTCTGAAACACAAAAGTGTCACTACTAGTTACGGACTTCAATCCTGAGATCATCCATGTCATTTGCCAAGAGAATGAGGTACAGGCCAAAAATATAAGCTGAACATGCATGGACATATGGACAGATAGATCTGTAAATGTAGACAGATATACAGCTATATGTGTATATATACACACACACATACATATATATATATATATATATATATATATATATATATATATATATAAATATATATATATATGACTCACAAATAATCATATAACATCAACTGTATATAGATAGATAAATATGTTCATATGTATGTATGTATGCATGTATATGTATATGTATATGTATGTATATGTGTGTGTGTGTATATATATATATATATATATATATATATATATATATGTGAGGGTTTTACATATATACTTATGTAGATATACACACACACACACACATGCACTCACACACACACACACACACACACACACACACACACACACACACACACACACACACACACAGATATATATATATATATGTGTGTATGTATATATATATATACATATATATAAATATATAAATATATATATATCTATATATATATATATATATATATATATATATATATATATATATATATATATATATATACATACAGATAGAAATGTGTATAGCATTTTCACATGGGAACAAAATCCTGAACCACTCACTACAACATAACAGACCATAAGCACTGTTAATGGGGGTGGGGGCTCAAATGAGGGATACCTGGTAATTAGTGCTATGTTACCCCCTCAAAGCCCTAACGGATATGCTGTGCAATCCAATATCCAGCACATGCAGTTCTTGACTTCAGGACCCTTCACAACACAGCTACAATGCTTTAACAGTTATCCAATTCACCTGTAAATGTCAGGGCAATATCTGTAACATATCATGCAGAAAAGTTATTCTACCATAGGGAATGTACAATGTGGAAGGGGTACACATTACAATGGTTCAGATAAGTACACACATCTATACATTGACAAATATGTTCATATATATATATATATATATATATATATATATATATATATATATATATATATATATATATCTGAGATATATATAGGCACATACACATATACACAGACAAAAAGTATTAGTAGCCATAGTGTGGAAGTACTGGGTGCAAAGCATATCCCTCAGCCACAAGCCCTGTAACTGGCACCTGTGACATGTGTAGTATGGCAACCATTCCCACAATTGAGAATACTTACATTAAACATATACCCACTCACAATTCAAAGGACATGACACAACACACAGGTATGCATACACAGAAAACCTTTATTTGTGTACTATACAATAATGTATGCCATTACTTACAGCACGTAAATTTTGAAATATTTAAGCAGTGATGAATGCAAGGCCCACACAAAACAGTAGATGCAAACAATGTGGATATACAACATCCTATGCTGTCCAGGCCAAGGCCTCCAATTAGTACAACAGTAGACAAAGGATTTGCCTTCAAGATAAGTAACAATCAACAATTACAGATGTATTTCAGCAGCCTCCAGTTACAACCTGTAGTCAAGCCCTAGGGGGAAATGTATTAGTTGTGGACCCTGACCAACATATTTTGTGGGAGTCCACAATATGACTGGGATGATGGCAGGAATGCTAGCAGTAAATAATGATAGGCTATTACCTAACAACCCCTAACTCTATCACAGCAGGACAAAGCCTGCCATATATGTGGAGGATAGAGGCAGGAACACAGGGCTATATGTGCAATATTGCTGTTTCACAACCTGGAAATTGCTGGTGTTACAGGATTTGTTGCAACATACCCTTATGCAGGAATAAGACATCAGAAACACAAATGGATGTAGCCATGTACTGATAGCACACAACAGACAGACTGTCAGTGCTATATCTAGGACAAGACCTGTGTGGTACACAGACAAAACCAAACAGACAATCCACTGGCCATCATGTGGATAGGCCCACAGTTGAGAGCTATGCAGACAGACTGCATTCCATCCTAAACTACTATGTACACATACACTGCAAGACTAGCAATATACAATGCACATAACAACACTACTCACTCTGTCAGTAGGTCTGGAACCTCATACAAATGTGTAATTGGCCTGTGTCTGCAAGTCCTGCTGTAAGAGGTATTGCAACCTGCTGTCTGTAACACTGCAGCCCACATACAGGAAGGATGTCTTCCATACTGGAAAGGTTAAGGGACAACTCCCACAAGAGTCAGTATTTTATAGTACTGGGTTGCCATGACAGTGGTTATCCGATGTACTACACAGCAGGCTGCATGCAGTTAGCAACTGTTGCACACTGATTGGTGTCGAGCCTGTCACCTGATCATGTGCATCACCTACAAAAGCCATGCTGCAATCCATTCAAACCAGCTTAATCACTCTAGTGGAGAGAGAGAGAGAGAGAGTCACACACACACACACACACACACACACACACACACACACACACACATACACACACAAAAACAAAAAGAAAACGTAAACAACAGAAAGCTGTCACAGCTGTCAGGAAAATAACTGTACAGGTATGTAAAACATAAATGTATGTAATTGAATGTAGTATCTGGTATAGTATAATAGGATATATGATGTGAAATGATTTATATGTGTCATCTGTAGTTGTCCCTGTAATGATGTTCTGCTGAACAACTGCTCTGGAAAATACTGTCTGTCCCTGTAGGCAGTGGGACATACCAGCCAACTGTGCAGATCAGCAATGAATGACAAAGATGTAAGCCATAATATCTGTATTTGGTATGTTAGTGTGGGCAATAGCTGGTGGTGGAAATACTGCCGTCATGATAGACACATAGGTGTCAGAGCACACCACTTGCAGAACAGTCATGTTAATGTGTAATGTAGCATGCACAAATGCCATAAGTGTATAATAGGATTACCAGATATCTCTTACCATATATACCACCCTAATGTTAGTCTGTTTTCACATGTGACACCTGTCTGTGTTGCAGCAAGGCAGAACAGTGCAGCTGTGAATGAAAGACAGTTACAGAATGTGGACCAGATGTCTGTATGCACCCCACATATAGATAAATATCTTTGTTATATATGATTAGATGTGTATGTCTACAGATACACAGACGCTCATATAGATATAGGTATATAAACAAACCAAAAGATATATCTACACATATATGTATGTATATATATATATATATATATATATATATATATATATATATATATATATATATATAGTGGCACTGACAATGGCATGCAGGTGAAATAGTCTGTAACAGGCCAGCAAAGAAATGTCCCCACAGGGAACATGGCTACAAACACATAGCACAAAGCGTGGTACAATACACCATATGTCCCAATGGTAAGTAAGCTGCCGACATACCAATTTCATTCTGTGAATGGTTTGTTGTAGCTGATAGGGTGGGGGGAGACAGAGATGTGTATTAAGAACTATGGTAATCCTGCTGTATGAATTGCTCAGACCTGTTTCCATCTTTATGTCTTCCAGGGAAGATGGCTCACACCGATTGCCAGGATTCAGTGCTGCTGAAACTGATGTAATTGTTGAAGACATGGTACAGCACTACAAACTGCTCCTTGGCCAGACAGCCCATGATCAGCAGGAGAGGACCGCCCTGTGGAACGATCTAGTCCATGGGGTCAATGATGTTGGCCTGCAGAACCGCAGCTATGAGCAGGTCCAGCATCATTCCTCCGACCTGCTTCGCCATGTACATCATCGTGCAGCTGCCATATGGGGGGACCATCTCACAACAGGGGGGGCAAGCCATCCATCTACTCCTCACACATGTAGAGGAGCTTCTCAGAAGCTTTGTAGCACCTGCCCGCCTGCAGAACCAATAACTGGCAGGGGGCATTGTGGAGGTGGGTGCCACCGACACACCGGCTGCGGAGCATGCAGTTAAGGCCCTAGGGCACATCAGTCCACCACTCTTGTGTATGCATCCATATCTGTACAGGTACATCATGTAAATCTGAGATGTCATATACATAGTCTGTTGCTGTGCAGTAGTAACAAATAGTTGTGCATAAGCTGTAGTATTGTGGACTTCTACTGTTGATGTACCATAATGCTGCACTCATCCATTATGAATGCCACAGCTGTGTCCACTGACATCAACTTTTTCACACTCTTATGTAGGTCCCACCAGGATACCACCAAGGCAGCAGCCTGTAGCCAGTGAGTATGGCTCATGTTCATGCTTGACGATACACCAGGCATGTAATAGCACATCTACCCATACTTCATGCTGTATATGTTCATGTTTTGTTGCTGTGTAATGCACTGCATAACAGTAGACACCATGATGGGGTATCGGAAGGGTACATCAGACACATGCAAGATAACTAACATCCTGTCATTGTGAAATATGTCCACAGGGATAAGAAGTATGGCAGGACACACAGCCTAGAGTAGGGACATGTGTGAAACAACACCCTCATGGCTATATCTGCACACAATCAGGTTAAGTAACTATGGCAGACGTAACCCTGACCCTACAGCAATAGTGACAGCAGTGTGTGCACTCCAGGGGATGTGCACAAGTAGACCTTGCAACCATGCAGAGTTGTGGGACATGTGTAGGGCAACCCCATAGCCATGGGAAGGGCTGGTGGTTGTCAGTGTAATAGTCTTGTACTGGTCATATATGCACTGTTGATGCTGTGATCTGTAAAGCAGACATCAGGCATTCACAAATTATATCTGTTCACATATCATCCCCGGTATGAGTTGCTCTAACACACAGGGGCTGTGAGCATTAGAGCTGACATAACTGACACAGAACTACATATGCAGCAATGGTTTGCACACCTGTGAGGTATGGTGCACAGTACAAGGCAGGGTGCAGAACAGGTCCACAGTAACACTTTGTACATGGGTACAGTGTTAACAAGGGTAAGTGCCATCACCTACCAACACATCCCATGCATCACACACATGTATACTGGCACTAGCATGAAGTCACTATAGTTACACTGCATGCTGTTGAGTACCATATGTAATGCATGCTGACACAAGGGTAATGGGAGGACTGTGTGCACAAAAGTTGTGCAACCTCACAGGTAGGTGTGTGTGTGTTGGGGGGTAGGTGGGTGTGGGTGTGGATTGATTGTGTCTGTAAGTGCAATCTGGTGGAGTGGAGTGTGGCCGATACATGTCAGATGTGTGTGTACATGTGTGTCTGTTTGTGTGGGTGTCCATGTATGCACAGGTGATAGTGGGATTGGTCACACTGCAGTACTTCTCTTTGGGATTGTGCTGTACATGTACATGGAGTGACGGGTCCCCTACTATTTACCGAAACGCCGATTCGCCGACAAAGAAATCACCGACACCAAACGACCGACAACGCAGTTGACCGACAACGCAAAACACCGAACACCATAACACCGACACACTACACGTAAACAACACAGTACACTACAGGACATATCCACTATCCCTAACCCAAACCCTAACCCTAAGGTCCGACACTACCGCACACTCTCCCTACCTGCACCCTAACCCTAACTCACTTACCCACCCCTAACCCCAAGCTCCGACACTACGCACTCTCCTACCTGCACCTAACCCTAACTCACTTACCCACCCCTAACCCCAAGCTCCGACACTACACACTCTCCCTACCTGCACCTAACCCTAACTCACTTACCCACCCCTAACCCCAAGCTCCGACACTACCGCACACTCACCTATCACACACCCTAACCCTACATCCCTCACTATTGCACACTTACCTGTCCGCTCCCTACTCCTAAATCCCTCACTATCGCATACTTACCAGGTCGCACTTACACATTCCTCTTGTCGGTCTTCCGGCTGTCGGGATTCCAGCGTGTCGGTCAACTGCGTTGTCGGTCGTTTGGTGTCGGTGATTTCTTTGTCGGCGAATCGACATTTCGGTAAATAGTAGGGGACCCGGAGTGACACATGAGACCAGGACAATCTGTCTGATATGTGAACACAGGACACCTGATAGCATAACAAGGCCTGTAGCACAGAACATGCATTGGGAGGGAAAGTATACACCAGGTATACACATCATATTGCCAGCAGCAGATAGATAACCAGCTACCCACATATGCAGCACTACTAATGCAATTGGGAATTACCAGAGCACATCAGTGAGTGTATCCAGATATTACTGTTGTCCATATGATGGGTTGATTGTTCAGCAGATGTGACATAAACTGAGCAAGACTGTAGTATGAGACTCTGGCCTGTGACATATGTAGTGAATGTAGCAGCCCCAACCATATAGGGGCCATGTACACCATGACTGGACATACACAGGGTAATACTAGATGACAGCAGTGAGGCCATGTACAACGTACTCCACTCAAGTCATGGAGGTGATGGAGTAACAGGTCATGCGTTGTGATCACACGTGTAGGCATGGAGAGGAATGATATGTTAATGAGTAGTATTAATGAGTGTATGTTAGCAAGTGCCATGCAGGATGGGGAACATATGTAACTGAATTTGGGACTGTCTGTAAACCCAGGGAAAGGGAGGTAGTAAGGTGGACTGTCAGTGTGTGTGTGTGTGTGTGTGTGTGTGTGTACTGTTATGCAATGCTGTACAGGTCTTAAAGTGTGTGTTTGTTTCCCCCACAGGTGGTGAGGTGGGTCAGAGTCCCTCCTACATGCAATCTGAGGTAGGTGTTCGTACATACACCAATGATGATGATGATGGTAGTACTGTTGAGGCACAGGTGGGATTGTCAGAGGATGACATTGTGCCATCATTTGTCATCACCCTCCTAGCCACTCCAAGCCCGCACACAGTTACAGTGCCCCTACAAACCCCATCACAAGTGGTCATAGCAGAGGAACAGTTGGCGGTTGGTGCCAGAGGCCAGGAAAGTGTGGTATCCATGCCAACTGTGTCAGGTCACAGTCAGCATAGCCACATGTCCAGCAGGGCACCACATCGGCAAATGTACCATGGTGCTCATGGGAGGGCCGCTGGTCATCATGCCCCTGGCAGAGGCACCACAACTGGTACCACCAGGAGCATATTTCAGGCCATAATAGAGGCACAGGCATGTATGGAAATGTACACCAGAAAAGGCCTGAGGCTGCAGAGGGCTGCTTTCTCATCTGTAAGTGGCAACATCCATGAACTTGCTGTTGCCCTCCATGAACTGACCAAGGTCATGGATAGACAGTGGGGTCAGATGGTGGGCCTCTTCAACCGTGGTATGTCCGTGCTTGAACATGTGGTTGGAGTGGTGCTACGGCCATGTGGACATAGGCCAGAAACACCAGCAGCTGGCGGTCAACATGGACATAGAAACAACTATTGGTGTTACTGCTATAATTCAACTGAACCACGATACCACACCAAGAACTTTATTAGATAAAGCTTTCGGGTCTACACCCTTCATCAGTATGAGTCATTACAAAAAAATCAACATTTAAATAGGAGAATATAAAATCACATGCTTCAGCCCATCCCACCCCCTAATTAACAATCAAACCTAAAAGTAATATACAACTCATAAAGGTCTATATAAAAAATCTACAAAAAGGAAGAAAAAATCTTATTTTACATAAAAACGTTTCTATTTAGAATAAAATGTAAAAATTCTTAATAACTTGTACAAACAATATATAAATATTTACTATATCTATACACAAAAAGGAAGAAGTCACTGGTAACATCTAACAGCCTATGATGTACTATATCAGGTGGTAATAACTTGTGATAACCTATTAAAGCCTCTCTCTCTGTCTTTTAACTAATATTGGCTTTAAGCTGACTGCATTATTCAAACCAGGGGGTGCATCTGCCTGGAGCCTAATAATCCACTCTAGTTCTCTCAGCTCCAAAAAATTATTAATGTCACCTTTCCTTAAACTCACTTCCATTTTACTTAATACCCTAAACTTAAATATATGTCTTTCACCTTTTTCCATGGCATGCTTACTCAGAGCATTTGTCAATACTTTTCTTCTTACTTCAGATTTATGCTCCACTATTCTCTCTCTCAGCTTTCTGATCATTTTGCCCACATAAAACAATGTACACAAGGTACACGTAGCTAGATACACTATCCTTTCCTCATTACATGCAGTTAATGTTTTTATAGCAAAAACTTCTCCAGTTATTGAATGCTGAAATGCAATGTCTCCTTCATACAAATCATTGCAACAGGAACAATTATAACATTTAATCATCCCTTCCGCTTTATTTTTTCTTTTAGTTTTAACCTGGAAATCTTTATAGCATATTTTCTGCTTCAGAGCTTCACAGCTCCTGTAAGCAAACCTTGGCTTATCACCTACAATTGATTTTATCTCAGGCATAGCCAATAAAATTGGCCAGTTCCTCTCTATTATACTACATACATTCCGTGTATTTAAATTGTATGATGTCATATACCTCAAAGTTTCAACAACTGCAGGTGAACCATCATTTATTTTCTCATTACCAACCGCCAATATCAGTCTATACTTAGTCTGTCTATCCTCTATTACTTCCTCCCTTATCCTATTTATTAAATGTTTAGAATAACCACTTCTCTCAAACTCCAATGACATAATTTCTACCTGTTCAGAAAAAACATCCTCAACTGTATTCAGCTTGCTCAATCTTATGAACTGTGCTTTAATTATTCCTTTAAAAATATGGGAAGCATGCATACTGTCCCTATTCACATACCTCAAAGCATCTACTTCTTTTCTAAATACCTTAGATTCTAATCTGCTATTAACCTTAAAAACGTTACATCCAGAAAATTCATATTGCTATCTGAAGCCTCCATTTTAAACTTTAAAAAGTCAGTTGAGTTATTGAGGTATTGTATATAAGCTTCCAATTCCAATAGGGACCCTTTCCATATAAAAAAACAATCATCAACAAATCTTTTGTAAAACAACACCTTCTCATTTAATTGACTACTTTCATCAAGTATAACTTTCTTCTCCCACTCATAAAGCACAAGATTAGCATACGTGTTGGCAATGGGAGTGCCCACTGCCACACCTGTAAGCTGCAGAAAAGGTTGTGCATCAAAAATAAAAACATTGTGTAACAAAACTACTTCCAAAAGAGAACAAATGGTCTCAATATCTCTTCCAACCATTCTCACCTCCTTATTCAAAAAGTCACGTATGGCATTAACCCCATAATCATTGGGAATGACAGCGAAAAGTGAGGTGATATCCATAGTGACCATAATATATTCAGCCACATTATTACCCAACTGCCAGTTATAAAGACTACCTAAAAAATCATTCGTATCCTTTAACACAGTGGGACAGATATCCAAATATTTCCCCAAAGCATTTTGTAAGTATTTGGAAATAGGTTCTGTCACCCATCCCCCACCCGAGACAATAAATAAATAAATAAAATCAATTGTAGGTGATAAGCCAAGGTTTGCTTACAGGAGCTGTGAAGCTCTGAAGCAGAAAATATGTTATAGAGATTTCCAGGTTAAAACTAAAAGAAAAAATAAAGCGGAAGGGATGATTAAATGTTATAATTGTTCCTGTTGCAATGATTTGTATGAAGGAGACATCAATTTTCAACATCCAATAACTGGAGAAGTTTTTGCTATAAAAACATTAACTGCATGTAATGAGGAAAGGATAGTGTATCTAGCTACGTGTACCTTGTGTACATCGTTTTATGTGGGCAAAATGATCAGAAAGCTGAGAGAGAGAATAGTGGAGCATAAATCTGAAGTAAGAAGAAAAGTATTGACAAATGCTCTGAGTAAGCATGCCATGGAAAAAGGTGAAAGACATATATTTAAGTTTAGGGTATTAAGTAAAATGGAAGTGAGTTTAAGGAAAGGTGACATTAATAATTTTTTGGAGCTGAGAGAACTAGAGTGGATTATTAGGCTCCAGGCAGATGCACCCCCTGGTTTGAATAATGCAGTCAGCTTAAAGCCAATATTAGTTAAAAGACAGAGAGAGAGGCTTTAATTGGTTATTACAAGTTATTACCACCTGATATAGTACATCATAGGCTGTTAGATGTTACCAGTGACTGCTTCCTTTTTGTGTATAGATATAGTAAATATTTATATATTGTTTGTACAAGTTATTAAGAATTTTTACATTTTATTCTAAATAGAAAAGTTTTTATGTAAGATAAGATTTTTTCTTCCTTTTTGTAGATTTTTTATATAGACCTTTATGAGTTGTATATTACTTTTAGGTTTGATTGTTAATTAGGGGGTGGGATGGGCTGAAGCATGTGATTTTATATTCTCCTATTTAAATGTTGATTTTTTTGTAATGACTCATACTGATGAAGGGTGTAGACCCGAAAGCTTTATCTAATAAAGTTCTTGGTGTGGTATCGTGGTTCAGTCAACATGGACATGCCAGGATGCCAAGCTGCTCCTGTAGTGGCAGTACCAGCCACAACACACCACTGGGGGTGCTGTCCACACCACACCACAGCAGGCCTTGTGCACGTGGCCCTGGCCAGTCCCAGGTGGGACATGGTTGCAGCGGACATCTGTCATCATCAGCAGAGAGTAGCACCTCAATGTCTGTACCTGCACATGCCCATGGAATCCCTGGCAGGCACAGTCAGTGTGTCCGTGGCCAGAGGTGGTGAAATGCACACCCTGCCAGGTATGGCCTGGAGCTGTCCAACAACACCTGTATATGGCAGTCACATGGCAAAACTGTGTGCATGCATACCCACACACTATGCAACCTCACCTAGGGCAACCCCATCCTGACACACACCACATCACCACTACCCAATCAATGGACGAAACCCCTCACCCACACACATGGTGACAAATGTATGGACCACCCTCTGCCTCTGGCAAACCAGCAACACACCCTGTGCATATGACGATACCTGTGCCACATCCCTGTCATCCATAATGTCGATGCAGGGACAGGCTAATATGGTTCTGATGCACACGGTGACTGTAATAGAGTGCTGCAATGTACTGCAGTGTAAGATGTTATCAGGGGTAATGTGTAATGCATACATGTCAGATAGTGTAACCATGCAGCTGTGATGCATTTCAGCTGTTAGTAACACTGATTAAGTGTTATCTCCATAATGTTATCCATTTGTGTTGTAGGTGTACATGTGTCAGCAGGAGGATGGTCTGCAGTCATATTCCACAAGGTCTATGGCACTGTGGTGACACCATGGCTGTGACATATCTGGTGTACAGTTGAACACATGTCACAGGTTTGTATAACAGTTATTGCCTGTGCCACATTGACAGGTGACCTGCTGGTACATGTATAATCTGCACCCTTATGTCAACCCATCCACATACACACACATCCTTACTTGGCAACACTGTGACTAGACCCCTACCTAGATATGTAGTGCTACTGAACTGTGTGGCTTTCATTGCACACACCACATCTTGTTTAGGGTGAGGTGTGTACCAGGTTACATGCTATATGCAGAACATGCACAAACATGTACAATATGGTAATGGGGGATTTAATGTTTGTATATGGAGAAAACATAGTGTGCCATACCATTATATACACATTGACAGAGACATAACAGGCAAACACACATCTTAGAGACCTGGGTGTATTGTTGTGAACTAACTAGTCAGTGTGTCCAATGTGTTACAGGTAGGCTGCACACAGCACATGTGTAACTGGGCTGTATCCTGTTATCAGTTACCTGTATGGGTGATGGTGGCAATAGCCACCAGAAAGTGGTACATTGGACATATACTGGGTGTACCATGGTGTAATGACAGTGTACACAGCACCCACATCCCCCAATGGATATTGTACACACTGGAACCCATCATGATACTCTGACATACCCACTATCACACATTGCCCATGATGGCAATATAACCCATTGCATATCACAACAGTGGTACCACAGAGATATGCATGTAATGCGCATGCCACAGGCATAGTAGTGTGTTGCATTGTGATGCCACACCTATGGGCAGTGACAACACTATCCATACTACTGTGTGGCAATGTGTAGTGTAATAGAAGTATGTGGCCTAGGAATGGTGTACCCTACAGATATGCAGACATGCACACATACACACACTTGGCAGACCTCAATGGGATTCCCATGCCTATCAACCCATTTGTACAACACTGTTGAGCTGGTACTGCAAGGCACATGTAGCTGTTATGGAGAGGAGTGTAACAGGGTACATGTCATGTCCAATACAGCAGCATCCACATCTGACTATGGCAATGGGAGTGGAGGTGGTTGTGAAGGCTGTCATGGAATTTCCAACTACAGGTGTACTCATGCACAAACAATGCTATCCGTGTAATGCACATGTACATGTGTCAATACTGTGGTGCATTTCTGCAAGTGGTCATAGCTGTGTACCTGGCTATTGTCCATGGAGGGACTGGATGTTTAGGGGTGTGTATACATTGGTATCATGCCATCTGCCATGTGCCAGCAGGCAATCTATCAACAGACACCACCTTAGTGACTGACAGGGTAAGAGTGACATGCATTAGCCAATCTTCTGGGTGCCTTCTGCACATGGCCACTGAGGTGATCCAGTTGACATGTATGCAACATGTATTACAACACATGGTTAGTGTCTGTGATGGAGACTTGTACCCAAGCATGTTCAGTTGATTGTGGTAGTGTAGTGTAGGTACCCGTGGCATGTGGCCCATACAGGGTGATGTCTCCTATATGTGACAGGTAGTACACAGCTGGCCACACATGTCGGTGTCAATCAAGTATAGGTTGTCTATGTATCCCAGCTGGATACCTGCCATCTGCACATCTGTAGAGGGACTGCCAGATACCAGTTTGGTGAGTAGCTATGCAGTAGGATGAATATGTAAACAGACAGATGTTTGACAACAATATGTATGCCATTACTACATGTTGTAAGCCCTCACTAACATGTGCTGTACAGGCAGTACTCTACAGTTATATTCCACATGTCTGATTATTATCCAGCAGGGGATATATACAGTGACACAGCCCACACACCAGGAACATGACAGTGAGCCCTCAGAGTGCAGCTATACTCGCAGGTGTGCTTGTTGTCAGTAGTAATGTTAGCACTCTACCCTTCCCTGGGACAGCACTTTTGACAGTAGTAATGCCATGTTACAATACATGCCAGTGTGACAGCACATACCCTGGGTTGCTACCCCTGCATGTCACACATTCACATGGATAACAATGCTGTGCAGGTCTCATATACTTGTGTGTCCCAGACATGATACTCAATACCCTTTGCTACTGTAATGACAGCACATAGACATATGTACTGTACATGGCAGTACATACACATATTACAGATGTCATTTCCCAGGGTTTGACATAGCCTTCTATGTTATGCAGAGATAGCCTCTGTGTAGACAATATGCCACAGAGTATAGCTGGAGGATTTCTAGATGGTCAGCATAGGCCATCTGTTTTATGCCTGTGATTCTTATAGTGAGGTATTTCCACTGCCTTCTCAGCTGTCGCAGCTGTCTTGCGCGGTACATACCAAATGGAGCATTGTACTCTATACAGGATGTAATGAGGGATGAGTACAGTGGGACAATTACCCCCTTTTTCTGGATGTAAAGCCCTCAGTGATGAGGTGTGCCACATATAAGGATTTCCTTACTGTTGTGGCAATGTGGTTAATGAAGGTGAGACCACTGTCCACCTGTGTCCCTATGTCTGTCAGCACATTTTCGGTGTTTAGTGTACTGCCACCTATGTGGTAATTCATGGGTACATGGTATTTCCAAAGGGGATAACTATACATTACTTGGCATTAAGCTTGAGCCCATGGCTCTGGCACCAAGCATCTGTTTCTGTAAAGCCATGTTGTAGAATATCCACATCATTTGGGGATGCAATAATGGTTCCCAGTTTGCAGTCATCTGTGAAATTTGTTAGCCAGAGTTCTATAGTGTTGGTCTGTACTTCATGGAAGTAGATGCCAAACGCGAGCTGTCCTAGGACTGACCCTGACATACTCCAATGTCACTTGTCTGGAGCAGGGATTTGACATAGCTATGTTAACAGTCTGGGTTCTGTCGGTAAGTCAGTTGGCAACCCATTGAGGGACGCAGGTGTTTATGGCCAGCTTCGTAAGTTTAACTATGTCTCTAGAGTGGGGGATGTTGTCGAAGGCCTTGGCCAAGTCCAGATAGGCTGTGTGGACCACCTTACCCTCTTCCACAGCTCCGGAGACTGAATCAAAGTAGTCAATCAGGTTCAGGAGACAAGACTGGCCCTTCATGAGACCAGCCTGGGTGGGATCCAGTGTTTACTGGTTGCCAATGTCTTTGTTTATAAGTTGCATAATAATGCATTCCATGCCCTTGCAGATCAGGTTTGCCAGACTGATGGGACAGTAGTTCCCGGGATCCAAGGTGGATTCTCCCTTGTGGAGTGTGATAACTGTAGCTGTGTGACACTCAGTGGGATTGAAGTCTGAGGTAAGGGTATGATTAAACATGGCACTTAGGTGAGATGCAGGGTTATTTTGTAGTTCATGTAGTACACAGCCCAGGATATCATCTGGCCCCATGGATGCTGTATTCCTAGCAGTGGATACAGTGATTTCCACCTGTGTGGCCATGATTACTGGAATTTGAAACCTTTTGTTACTGAGATGGGCCCTTTAGGGGGTGAGAGAAGGCTGAATGTGGCACTAAATCGGTCTACCTGGATATTGGCAAATTCCTTTGAATCAGTATATTTAATGCCATTCTGTTGTAGCTCAGAGCAGTTCTGAGCATTGCCGTTTAGATCCTTGACATTACTATAGAATGCCTTGTGGTTGTCTTTGGAATCTATGGCAATTATATTTATGTAACAAGCTGTGGCAGATTTTGAGTGATATCAGCTTCTTACTGAAGCTGGTAAGGAAGCAGTTTGCATTTTGGGATTATCCTTTTTTTCTGCAACAGTATCTTTCTTCTGTTGTATAGTTTGTTCATAGCAGTGGAGCACAAGATTGGCTTCCTTTTTTGGAGTGCACTGTTTCAGTTCTATTTGGGTTGGAAAAATTCACGCATGAGTGGATATGCCCATACAGTGCCTTAGTGTAGGATTCACCAGTTGCACTTTCAGCTCCTATCTCCATGGGTGTCATGAGGTTTGTCACTTCTGACTTGAGTAGCATGACGTTGGCTTTGCAGAGGGTATTTATGGAGGTTCCTTACTGGTGGGTGGGGGTGGGATGTGGATGTCAATAATGATTACCTTATGGTCAGACCTAACTTATGAGGGGTTGACCACTGGTGTGGAGCATCTTACTCGCATGTTGGTAATGACCAGGTCTAGGATATTGGAGACTCTGGTTGGACAATGGATTAGTTGATCCAGGGGGTTGGAATGTATGAATTCTAGCAACCATTGGTAAAGGGTGGTGGTACACGAGTTGTTTTCCCAGTTAATGGCAGAGTATTTGGAATCACCAAGCATTATGGTGTTTGGCTGTATCTTAATATTGTCCACTATGTTTCTAATGGTGTAGTGAGAACCTTAGCCCATGGAGGAGGATCTATAGCAAGCTACAATTTGGATTGCAGTCTTACCTAGTGTTAGTTGCATCTGGTGATTCTCAGATGCATTGTGTTGGACACTAGGCTGGAGGTGTGAATGATCTTGGTGAATATGGACACTCTTCCACCTGCAGTGTTGTGGTCTTGGTTTGTTTCCCAACATGTGTGATAAGGGTTGTAGGCAGGTATTACAGTTGTGCTCTCTGGAGTGTTGAACCAGGTCCCAGTTACTGCACAGATATCGATGTTCCCCATTTGTAGGTGTGGCTCAAGAGAGTGCCTTTTTAGGTTTAGACTTCTAGCATTGAGTCACATTACCGTCATGTTTGCATGCTTGTATCTGTTACAGTGGTGGTTTTGTCCTTTGAACCTTGGCTAGATAAGGCACTATGGGGGTGCCAAGAGCTGTAGCCAGTAACCTGAATCCCAGGGGCATTATGTGCAGAGCATCTCTGTCAGAGCATCAAGTTTGTACATCATGTCATCCCAGGCAGACAGATACTGAATCCCCTTTGAATGACATCAGACGCTTGACCACTTGTTCAAGTCATTGCTGTGTATATGTATATGTGTGAGTATATATATATATATATATATATATATATATATATATATATATATATATATATATATATATATATGTATGTATGTATGTACACATATATCCCCATATATGTATGTGGATATGGATGTGGATATATATATGTGTATATATCTACATAGATATTGGATATATGTGTACACATATATGTTTGCCATATGCCCAGAACATGGAGTAGAGTCCTACCTTAGTACCAATAGTCCCAACCCCGTAGTACAAGGGGATGTCATGGATGTATTGTGGGTATATATGTAGACTGTTGCCACAGTCATAGGGGTGTCTTAACAAACATGTTGGGTGTGGGAGGTCACATTTGCTGTAGACATGTGCACCATTGCCTACGGACAGACATCCTAGGGGTAGCATAGTACAGACCCACTGCTAGCACAGTAATGATCCTGTGGACTACAGCAGGAATATGACCACTATATGTAGACAGTCTGACACTCTGTGGTCAGTCCAGAAGTGTACACATGTCCCCTTCATGCGAGATATGTGGACCACACCTCCCACTGTGGATGTTACTAGCTATGTACATGGGTATATCATGGCAATACTGGGGTATATATGTCCACACAGTGTATGCACGCACACACGCCACTCTGTCCAGACACATAATACCTGATGCTGCTGAGTTCACACGGCCACATACTACTCAGTGGATAATGACATACATCTGTACAGCATACCACTGCTTTGTCAGAAATACACAACAGTTATGCTGGCCTGGCAGCAGTATGTCTTGCAAATAACTGGACATAACAGCACACTAGGTAATTACAGTAGGCTGCTAGGCATGTCACAAAGCACTGGGCAAACTACAGACAGGCTGACACAACACTGGAATACATACTGTATGGGTGAATACACATGTACCTGGGATTATAGCGGGCTCAACATGCAGATCACAGCATGGCATAGCAGACACCTGTGAGAAAATGCATACCCACATCCAATGTCAGTGCAGCCACAGCCACATACGATACACAAGCTTAACACTGGAGCAGCATGTAACATCAGATAGAACAGGACAAAGAAAAATGGTGTCTACCAAAGTCTGTACAGAGCCCATGGTTTGTAAGTGCAATACACATACAGTTGTCAATTATCCTAACTCAGGGGTCTGCAACCTGCGGATCTGAAGCCATATATGTCTCTTCAACCCTGCTGTAATGGCTCCTTGTACCTCTGAGGATTAATGGACAGTCTACTGCACAACAGACACACACACACACACACACACACACACACACACACACACACACACACACACACACACACACACACACACAGACACGCACACTCATTAAGCAATCCCAACACAGAAACACAATTATGGACATATGTTAGGTATTGTTCTTATGCACTTAGTTATATTATATTTTGTATAACTATATATGAAACCATATATGCTCTGCTATCTTCATTGTAGGAGTCAGATAGCTGTTGTGCCTCCTGATGAAATTAGTTCAGTGGGTGAGGGGTCAGGAATGGCTCTTTGGATAGTGAAGGCTGCAGACCTCTGCTCTACATACACAGACCACAGTACTGTACACACAAACACAGAATGTCCAAGTAATGTCCTCAGAAACCGCCCCAACTACACACAACATGTCCATCAGTCTGTTATCTGAATAGGCTTGTTATCAGGTATGATGTCAATAACTAATGGTGTACAGACCATATGCACCATATAAATGTGGGCTTCATTTGCACAACACATGTGTGCACCTCTGCAGTCTAGAGGTCAGTGTATGTAACAGTGTGCTATGCCCCTGTAAGGCAGTGTATGGGGGGTATGCATCATAAGTATCCCAGGGTGTTACAACATGTGAAGACTACCAGTAGTAAGCTGCCTTAAGGTATGTGGATGTACATTACCATACATTTCACCTTGTGAACATTGCTGGCCTACTGTTTACTGCCATCAGTGTAATTGTGATGATTTCAGTTATGCATTCTTATGTGACAGATACCATCCGTAGTGTCAACCTAGGTCTTTTCCCCCTAGGGATTGCATGCAGAGTGTATTTAGAAGCCGCTGGGATATACATCTGCATTACATACTGTGGATAGTTTGTTATGCTGTGGCCACATCTGTCTTTTCTGTTGTATTACTTGAAGGCCTTGGCATGGACACCAACAGAAGTGATGTTTTCAGACTACTGTAATAAATGATCTGTTTGAGTGTTGCATTACTCTGTCTGCTTGTATGTCAAAGCATGACATGGCATATACAGCTGTAATAGTACACAACTGAACCTTTCCTATGTATACAAACTTGTGTGTTGTGTTACAACCTTTAACTTCTCTGTGGGTATACATGTCAGGCAACAATTGTCTGTGGTATGGGTGACTCATACAATGTCCATCGGATGTGGTTGCAACTGTAGGGATACTGGCTATTCAGTATGGTGTGCACCCTCTGATTATGTATCTTCCTAGACATACCTCTGTGTGTGTATGTGTAGTTACATATATATATATATATATATATATATATATATATGAGTATCTGCATACATGTGTCTGTGTATAGGTATCATAGGACTATTTATTGCTTAGACATTGTACATTCACTATGGTAGCCAGACTGTACTGCGTGATATGTTATCAGTACCTGCCTGACATAATACAGGTGGGATGGCTTACTGTTAACAACTTGTGGCCATGTATTGTCAGGTCCTGGTTATGGCATTTACTATAGTTGGTATTGTATAGCAGGGGGGATATCAGTATGTGTAAGACATATGTTGCTTGAGCCCCCTCACCCCCATTAACGGTGCCTGTGTTCATATATGTCTTTGTTATGTTCTATATTATATCTATAGATATATATCTGTATATATACACACACATATATATATATATATATATATATATATATATATATATATATATATACACATTGCTGCTATATGTATATATGTAGACATATTTGTATAGATGCATGCATGGAGACAGTGAGGTATATATATCTATTTAGTTTTATATATATATATATATATATATATATATATATATATATATATATATATATATATATATATATACACACACACACACACACACACACACACACACACACACACACATACATCTAGATGTTAAAGTACATTTTCTGTACTGTTGAATGATTGTGCTGGATGAAATGTTTCTGAAACCATCAGATTTATGTGTATGTGTCATGGCTTAGAGGTAATTTATTTTGGCTATGGTGTGTAGGATCCTGGGTATGAGCCTAGCAGAGGCTGTTAATTTTGTTGCTGGGCAGAACACTGGCCATTGGATACAGACTGATTAAGGCACTTTAAAGTAGTTGTAAGTGGGTTTGCGTGGGTTTGCGCAGAGCTAAGCACTGCTAACTTCCGGTTACAGTGTCTTACACTCAGTTGGCTTCTATATTGCTTAACCTGTGGAGACAGTGCTTATCCCCGCGCAAACCCACTTACAACTGCTCAAAAGTACCTTAAACACTCTGTATCCACTGGGCTGTGTTCTGCCCAGCAACAAAATAAACAGCTCCTGTAAGGCTCAAACCCAGGACACTGCACACCATAGACAAAGTGATTTACCACTAAGACATGCCAGATACAAATAAATATGATGTTTTCAGAAACATATCATCCAGTCCAGTCATGCAACAGTACAGAGAATGTATACCAATATCTAGATGTATGTCTGTGTAAATATATTAATATCTAAACAGATACAACATATCTATATATGTAGATATATATATATATTTCTAAAACTATATACATATATATCAATATATATGAACATATATACATGCAAATGCCTACATCGAACCATATATGTGTCTACACCTATATGTCTACATATACACAGCAAGTTACATATGTGTACGCAGATATATATCTTTGTTGGTATATACGGACATAGTTATATATATGTTAGCAGATATATATATCTACATAGGTATATATGGCCATACATCTGTAGATAGCAATGGCAGATTAACAAACACATATATGTCCACATACACCGTTAATGGGGTTAAGAGGCCCCACACACTATACGTCTTGTATGAATAGTTATCCCTCCCACAGCCAAACACATCTGCCCTGCAATACACTACCAAGTGTTGCAGATCCCATAACCAGGGCCTGACACACTACATCCCACCTGTATGATGTCAGGCTGTTATTGGTAACATATAATGCAGTACAGTCTGCCTCCCATAGGAAATGTAATATGTGGTAGCTATCAACATCCCCAGCATACAGATACACAGACACAGATATGCAGATACAGCTATACATATTTATATATATATATATATATATATATATATATATATATATATATATATATATATATATATTGATATACATGTGACTACACATACACACACAGATATATGTACAGTAAGATACATATGTAGAAGGTGCACACAATATGGAACAGCCACTATGTCTACAGTTAAGCCCTGAATGACTGGACACTGTATGGGCCACCCATACAAATGACAATTGTTGCCTGCAACATATATATACCCACAGAGAGGTCATAGGTAAAACACCACACACAAGTTTGCAGAAATTAAAACCTTTAATCATGTACTATTACAGTTCTATATGCCATGTCATATAGCTGTTCAGAAACTGACAACCTTATAAACAGAGTAATACAACTGTGAAACAGTTACACTAATACAGTAGTCTGGAAACATTCACAACTGTTGCTGTCCAGGCCAAGCCCTTCAAATTGTACAATAGTGAAGACAAATTGGGCCACAGGATACCAAACAATCAACAGTATGTAATGCAGCTGTATAGTTCAGCAGCCTCTATCTACACTCTGTACAAACTCAGTAGGTGGTAAAGACATCATGTGATCACATGGGTTGTAACTGTTACATAACAAGGCATAACTGACACCATCATGAGCACACCGACAAACAGAACAGTCTGTATGGCAGGGGGCAGTAGGCTTGCATTAACCCAATTCATGTAAGTAATGTAAATATAGGTGAAGTATATGGTACTGTACATCAAGATACCTTAAGGCAGCTCACCCCTGATACCCCCACATTTTGTAACAGCCTAGGTCATTTATGGTGCCTCCCTCAGACTCAATAATACAGGGCCATATACCACTATTACATACACTGGCCTCTGGATTGCATAAGGGCACACATGTATTGTGTAGGTGACACCCACACATATATAGCCCCAGCCCCACCGTATGTGTGGGGTAAACAACAACAGTGGATTGATGGCAGCAATGGCAGTGTGATATACTCACAGCCCACTACAGAATAACCACCGACAGCATGACATATGTGCAAAGCTTAGTATGTAGGTGAAGGATAGAAGCTGGAACACAGGAACATATGTGGACAACTGTTGCCATACACTAAGCAAGTTGCTGGTGTTACAGGATAGCTTGCAACATACTCTTTGTCAGGGAATTGAGGCTAGAAACAGAAATGGATGTAGCCATGTACTGATAGCACTCAACACACACACTGCCAGTGTAATATCTGACACAGGACCTGGGCGGCGGACAGACAAAAAATGATAGGAATACCTCTGGCCAGCACGAGGATAGGTCCACAGTTGTGAGCTATGCAGACAGACTGCATTCCAAGGTAAACTATTATATACACACACCCTGTACCACCAGTACCATACAAAGCATAACACAACTCTACTTGCAGTCTGTCTGTAGTTCCTGATCCTCATACACATATGTGGCTGCCCTGAGTGTGCCAGTTCTCCTGTAAGAGGTATTACTACCTGCTGTCAGTAACACTGATGCCCACACACAGGAAGTATATCCATCACACAGGAAATGTAAAGGGACCACGCCCACATGATGTAGGGATTTATAGTGGGTGGTTGCCATGACAGTGGTAATTGGAAGTACTACACATGTGTAATCATATATATATATATATATATATATATATATATATATATATATATATATATATAGATATATATATATATATATATATATATATATATATATATATATATATATATATATGGCTTTCTGGATAAGTATATGTACATATATTTCCATCATATGTCCTGGACTTGGAGTGTAGCCCTACCCCAGCCCCTATAGTCCCAAAGTCATAGGGGATGTCAGGTATGTGCAGCAGGTATATTAGTAGATTATTGCTACTGTCATTGGGATTGTCTTCACAGACATGGTGTGTGTGGGAGGTCATATCTGCATATAACATGTGTGCCATTGGCTACTGACAGACATCCTAAGGACATTATTGTACAGTACCTCTGCTATCATGTAATGCCACTGTGGACTGCAGCAGAGATATTGGCCAATATATGTGGACATTCTGACACACTCTGTACAGTCCAGAAGTATACACATAAGCCCTTAGTGCAAAACATGCGTATCATGCCTGACAATATGGATGTAGACAGCCATGTAGATGGGTATAACACATAACAACTGGTATACATTTGCCACCATAGGTTATGCATTCACACACTCCTGTCTGGCTTGACACATAATGACCACTGGTTCAGGGGTGCCATGGCCACATACTTCCCACTAGATATTGACATACATCTGTACAGCATCCCACTGCTCTGTCTGACATACATGACTGTTAAGGGAGGCCCAGCAGCAGTACATCTGGCAAGTATCTGCACATGACATCTCACTGGGTAAGTACACTAAGCTGCTAGGCATGTAACAATGCACTGTGCAGGCTGCAGGCAGACTGGCTCAGCACTGGCCTACATCTCCTATGGGGGAATGTACATGTACCTGCATATATAGCAGGCTCAACAGGCATGTCACAGCACAGGGTAAGATACACCTGTGTGAAAGTGCATAACCACAACCAATGTGAACACAGCCACAGCCACATATGGTAAGCTAGCATAATATTACAGTATATGGACTATCTGTTCTACACCATCCTCAAATGTGTCACTCACAGACTGACCCTACATATACTGGGCTGCTACACAGTTTGGTCTGATAGCTGTCTGTGGTATGGGACACGTGTGTGTATGGCCCTACAAACATGTATGCCAATACAGCATCATACAGTGGAGCAGCATGTAACATCAGATAGGAGGGGAACTAGAACAATGACATCTACCACAGTCTGTACACAGGCTAAAGTACATATTAACAATAGAAACATTGTCAACATTCACCGTAAGTACACAGACCTCAGTACTGTACAAACAATGACAGAATGTCAAGTTATGTCATGAAATATAATCCCTACTGTACATAACATGTGTAGCAGTCGGATATATCACTGGCTTGTAATCAGATATGATGACACTAATTATGGTGTACAGCACATATGCACCACTTCATGCACGACATATGTACAAAGGTTGACAGTGGTGTGGCTGGAAGCACATACAAAGGGCCAATATTGACATGTTGCTGTGATAACCTCATACATTTACTGTTGTAACAGGGTTTGTTGCAACATATGTCCTATGAGGGATATGACATCAGTAACTATCATGGCTTTCACCATCTACAGACTGCAATCTTCACACTACCTTCTGCAGTCCACAGATAGATGCTCCGTGGGTAACACATGAAACCAAAGACACAACACTCCCAGTCTGCAGATGACCCTGCAGATGGGGATTCCTCATAAACATGGAACTGACATGGCAGGCATTGAGACATGTATGACAGCCATATCCACACAAACACTGTTAAACCAACATTACTCCAAATGCAGTATAGCAGCACTTACAGTCTGTAGTCAGGTCAGGCACATCCCCCTCCTGTTTGTTGCCATCTTTCCACAGTGTATGTTGTTAGAGGTAAATCCCCAATCTATCTGAGATGCTGTTTGCCAAATGACAGATCTAGTTCCTGCTCACAGTGAATGAAAAGGGCCAACACCGCCATGATGTTCCTAGATATTGGAGTGTGTTTCCATGCAATTGGCTATGGGAATGTTACCACAGCTGTTTCACATGCAGTCAGCTAGGGGAGAGCTGCAATTCATGCAGAGGCCATTAGCTAATCATGAGCATCACTTAAAATGCACATGCTGCTGCCTAAGCAAAGCAGATGTAGGTTTCCACATCCACCAGAGAGGGGGTGGAAGAGGCAGACAGAGACAAAGACATGTCAGGGAGGGGTGGAAGAGTAAAACTGAAGCATGTTTGTGGCACACACCTACCAACACAGGGTATCAAACCCATGACAACTATGTAGTGCTAGCACAGTTCAATGCAGGTATTGGATGCACCACATGAGTCACCTGTTGTGGAGCACTCAGAACATATATGTGATGGTGAGTGACATCTGCAACAGGGATACGGCAGCTATATGGTAGGTGATGTACATGTGCCTGTCCACATGAACAGGTGCTAGCATCAACACAGCCACACACTCACAGGGACACACACATTGACACACTTGGCAGGGCCATGAGTACAACTCATCAGTAGTGGGATTGCCACAACACATCACTGTGCAGGTATCACATGCACCACATGGATCATATGGAGGTTGCAATGTGTAAAGGGTATGAGGAGGTGTCTGACATCAGAAAGCATGCTTCAGAATGCCTATGGGGGTTGTAGTGAGTGTGGATGTGAACATACGCACCATACAACACACAAACAAACACACAGGGTGCCAGTACTGACATGCATGGGTGAATGTCTTCACGGGTATGTGATGGTCGATTGTACCAGCAGGCTGTACAAGGGTAGGCGATGGGTATACCTTGGCATTAGGCCACATGACAATGGTCTGCATTGTGGCTCAGGGCTGTAGTTTCTGCATTTGCCCACACAAGTGGGTATTGTATCCCCCATCCAGTCACCTGGGTGACTATTGTGTGTGGCCAATGCTGTGCATCACTTGCCATGTTTGTGTTCCTTAGTCCATGACATGGACAGTGTCTGGGATGTGCACACCTCTCACATGCATGTACAGTGACATGTGGAACTGTACTGGGGTGTCTGGCCCATGTTGTGAACACAGATTATCATCAGATGTGCCAGTTTTGCCCACCTGTGGTGAGAACTGGTAATGGCCAGCAGGTTTACCCTGCACCTACATTGATAGCATGCTAACAGCATTCCCTGGTTTCAGTCGCATCTGTCCATACAGGGCATGTTGTCAGGCATGGTATGCCCATTGTGGGTCACATGTGATGGCACCACAGGTGGTGCAGGTGTCCATTGGGGAACATGGGGGAAGTGCACTGTCTGCATGTACATGCATACTGGATATTGGACAGATGGACAGGGTGACATGCCTCTGTAGCCCACTGCTATCACCCCATAGTTAATATCAGTGGCCAATATGCAGTGTACTACCCACATATTGGCTGTTGCCTAGGCATGTGTGTGTGTATGAGACATGGGTTGAGAGTGTGCTCTGGGTAATACCAGGGTTGCTAACTGTAATTGCCTGGCCTTGATGTCACATGTATGGGTATGGCTTTGCACCCCAGCCTGTCATCTATTTCACATCTGTTATCCCTGTATGGTGGACATTGTGATATATAGTAGGGCCACCATATAAGAAATATGCAAAACCCGCTCCACATTGGCCACAGGTGTCACACACTCACTCCTACCTCTACACAGGATATGAGTTACAAGCACACACACACACACACACACACACACACACACACACACACACACACACACACACACACACACACACACACACACACCTGTCATGTCTGGGAGTAGAACCCCTACCTAACTAGTTTATTATACAACAGCACTACACAGTTATAGTATGTACCATGGGCATTACTGGAGTACTCTTTCCCCAAAGGTGTATTTCACAATGAATGACATCAGCAGGATTGCCAAAGTAGGGCATTTGAAATGTAGTGTGTGTGACTAGCCTAAAATGCATTGCTCCCTACACAGACAGTGACACTCACAAAATATCCAGAACTGCCATGGGTCAGGATGGAATCCTACCACAGTTCTTAATCACACTACAGCAGTACGCAGTTACAGGATGCACTACAGAGATTACTGGGCTACAACCTTCCCAGAGGTGTATTTCTAGGTGAGTAACATCAGCAGCCTTGCCAAAGTTGGTATATGAATTGTAAGGTGTATGAGTATCCTACAAAGCATTGCTCTCTACACAGACAGGGTCCAACAGACACACAATTGCCATGTCTTGGATTAGAACACCTACTTAACTATTTTATCACACTACAGAAGTTACAGTACACGCTACAGAAATCACTGGGCTACAGCCTTCCCAGATGTGTATTTCTAGGTGGGTGACATCAGCAGCCTTGCTAAAGTTGAGTATATGAATTGTAAGGAGTGTGAGTACCCTAAAAAGTATTGCTCTCTACACATAGTCAGAGATAGACAGACACACAAACACAGTTGCCAAGTCTGGGGTTTGAACTCCTACCTAACTCTGCTATTGCACTACAGCAGTACACAGTTACAGGATGCACTACAAAGATTACTAGGCTACAGCCTTCCCAGAGGTGTATTTCTAGGTGGGTGACATCAGCAGCCTTGTCATAGTTGGGTATATGAATTGTAAGGAGTGTGAGTACCCTCAAAAGCATTGCTCACTACACAGTCAGAGAAAGACAGACATGCACACAAATGCACACACACAGTTGGCAAGTCTGAGGTTAGAACTCCTCCCTAACTATTGTAGCACACTATAGCAGTACATAGTTACAGGATACGCTACAGAGATCACTGGGCTTCAGCCTTCCCAGAGGTGTATTTCTAGGTGGGTGACATCAGCAGCCTTGCCAAAGCTGAGTATATGAATTGCAAGGAGTGTGAGTAGCCTAAAATGCATTGCTCTCTATACAGATAGAGACAGACAGACATGCATACAAACACACACACACACAGATGTCAAGTCTGGGGTTAGAACTCCTACCTAACTAGTTTATCACACTACAGCAGTACGCAGTTATGGGACATGCCACTGAGATTTCTGGGCACAATTCTCCCAAAGGTGTATTTCACATTGGATGACCTCAGCAGGCTTGTCATAGTAGGGCTATGGGGTGGGCGGTATGTGCATGGGCCATAACCCATTCATCTAGGGGTTGCCACACCACATGTGGCCACAGATAGGGTCATATGTCACAGGTACATGTATACAGCTACTGGATGACTACTTCCTTGTACAGTCATGTTGCGCAGCTGGCACGTGCACCACATAGTCTGTAATGCTAACAGGTACTGGTGGCTAGTATCTGCACCTCATGTGTTTGGGACCCTTTGGCTGTGTGCTGGGTGGGACAGGCCTGGATGGCTTCTTGTCATGGTCACCTACTTCCACACATCTATGTCCATCTACCTTTGGCTTATTATAGCGTGTTGTCTTTACATATATGTCTGTATTCCTATCCACTGTGTGTGCAAGGCATGAGTGGTGCATACTGACAAGTGGCTGCAGTAACAACTTCAACTGCCAGATATGTCTGGTCCACTGGTGTTTGCAGACATGGCCTTCATGTGTTTAAGTGTGTGAGCATGCCCAGTATGGCCATCTGTATTACATGTGTGAATCAAGTCCAGGTAGTTTGTACTGCAGTGCTGATCTTTGTGTTGTACACTGACAGGTAGCATGATGTGTCTGCAGGGTATCCATCGATCATTTGGCATTGACTGTTGCTACATTTCTACATGGGGGGGGCACCTGACTATTTCTAAATTTCTACACAGGATTGGGGAGGACACACCTGATTGTTACTATATTTCTATGTAGGATGGGGGAGGGCACACCTATTTCTACATTTCTACACAGGATTGGGGGGGGCACACCTGACTGTTACTAAATGTCTATGTAGAATGGGGGGCTACACCTGACACTTGTACACATTTGCTAGGACTGTACTGGTATGTCAGGTACAACATTTCAATCTGTAGTCTTACCTATCGTGCTGGCTAGAGGCATACCATTGTACTACAGTTCTTAGCATTTAATTACCTACATATTAGTTTCTGACCTCCTAACCTTCACAACTGACATTCCACTGCCTGGCCTGCTGTAGTCTGTCTGTGTAGGCCTGGATGGGAGGTTACCCATAGCCTACATTCAGAGGCCATAGTACAGCATTTGTTTGTGTTTGTCTACACCTGTCCTGCTGGCTGTGACTGTTGTTGGGTATGTGACCCCCCCCCCCTGACTGGCATGTGTGAGTCACTTACCTTGTGGGTGTCCCAGTACTGAGGGTGGTGCTGCAGGGCTGCCGATGTCAGATGCACATAGTACACTCTCTTCACATGGTTAGGCACAGGTAGTGTAATGTTTGGCATCCCCTTTACTGTATGTGAGAGTCAGAGAGAGGTATTATTCCCTGGGTCTCTCCCGTGTCAGTGTATGTGCTATGCATTGCCTATTTGCCAAGGCCAGGGCATACTGGGCACAATTCCTTCTGCCTACTGGGGCAGGCTCAGGTTGTTCCTCCTCTGAGTCACTCTGTGTCTTTGCAGGCCTTGGCAATGGTGGGGTGCTGTGTGGCCCTGCCCCATGTTGTTCCTGCTGCAGCTGTTTCTGCAGGCTCATATTGTATTGCATGGCACATACAAGGACAATTTGGGTACATGTAGCTGGTGAGTACTGCAAGGCTCCACCGGATGTGCCCAGGTACTGGAACCATGACTTGAGCATCCCAAACACACACTCTGTTATGATTCTTGTTTGTGCGTGTGCCTCATTATGGAGTTCTTGTTCGGGTGTCTGTGCATTTCTGATGGGTGTCATCAGCCATGGCTCCAGTGCATATCCAGCATCCCCTACTAGGTGACCGTGTGGGATGTCCCCATTGGCAAATCTCTGATACTGCTGTGTCAGACGCCAGATGTGGGAATCATGATAGCTTCCAAGGCAGCCAGCACACACGTTCATTATTATGCCTTTGACATTGCACACAACCTGGCAGTTGATGGAGAGGAAGTCCTTGCAGTTGATGTAGATGCTACTGCACTCACTGGGTGGTGCTTTGATGCATATGTGCATGCAGTCTATTGCACCCAGTACCTCAGGGTATTCTGCTATTTGGTGGAAGAGACGCATATTGCTGGCCAATGCATCACTGGTGTTGGGAAAATATATGTGCTTACCGACATGTGCTGACATGGCATCCAGGAAATGGTGGAGTACCCTGGATGCTGGTGCCTGTGAAATCCCCATCATATCCCCAGTTGGCCTTTGGAAGGTACCTGTAGCTAGGATTCTTAAGCCTACACATACCTTGGTATCCACTGGGATGGGTTCCCCTCTGTTAGTTCTGTGTGTGAGGCGTGACTGGCACAGCTCAACAATTTGCTGTAGGAGGTCCCTGTCCACCCTATAGCACTCCACTATCTCCAGCTCATGTAGCCCTTAGTAGGTTACCCTGGGTATGTACACTCTTCTCTGTCTCCTCACTGTGGGTTGCTCAGCAGCATTCACATCCTCACCACCCTCAGCCTCTTCCACAAGTTGTATGACAGTTATTGCAGCCCCTAACATTTTGTTGTTGTGAGTGTTAAATGTTCCCTGCTTGTTTACACTGGTGTCGTAGAGTGTGGGAAAAACCAGAGGGGTAGGTGTTTGCATAGTTTATACTAGTGTTCTGTGCTGGTCTGGGCTGGTCTGCTGCTTGTGTAATTGACTGGTTCTGATACATTTCACCTGGCAGCTAAGCTAGTACTCCTTGATTACCTTCCTACTGCTGTTTTCCCTTCCCACTGCCCTTCTATTTAAGCCTGGAGATGTGCCGCGGAAACAGAGTACTCAGATGTGCACACTGCTGCTATTTCCTGGTTTAACTTCTTTTTTTCTTCCAGTAAAACTCAGTGTGTGGCGCACACACCCCTTTACACTTTGTAAAGTGTGCTAGGCAGGTTTAGACACACCCCCTAGCTTAGTTGTGCTAAGCTAGGAGCAAACCGGAGCTAAAGGGCTCCAATCTGCTTACAGTATGACTGACACATCCCCATGATGTCACCTACCTCCTAGGCTTGCACCTAGCTATTCATATTCTTACACTGTTGGGACCTGACTCACATGCTGGGGAAAACTAGGATTTACTATCCTTCCCCTCATTTGCATAGGATTGCCTGCTAATGCATAGTTACATGTATCACACTGAGCCTCCCCCCTTAGCAACCACTACTCACTGGCCAGGTTGTCTTCTGCCTGCCATTGACTTGCATAGCAGAATACTGATTGTAGTTAGAATGCTTATTTTAGGTTTATTTTCTTATTTTCCCCCCAATCCCATTTGTGTGCCGCTGCCCTATGCTTAAACAGCTGAGATTGACCAAAAAAAAAATAAAAGTAGATTTTTTTTATTTTTTGTATTGTTTGCAATGCCAATGGCCTGATACATGGCCACTGGCATGCTTGCTCAATGATATGCAGCCTTTATTTGGAGCTGTCATAGCTCCGTTTTGGAGTTTGCAGAAATGTACTCAGTTACTAACCGAGTACATTTCTGCAGATAGCACTAGTCTTGCACGGACTGTTGCAAGTTTCCTGGATTGCAGAATTACCTCATTTGCATGGATTTCACCTGCAAATGGGGTGATTTGCATACCAGGGCTTAGTCCGTGAAAGATTAGTGCAGGAGTGCTCATGCATGCCCCTGCAGGCTGTTCCTGGATCACACGGTAAACATATTTTCCGCGTGAGATCCTGCACCAATCTTGCACTCCATGCAAGCTTTTGAAAATCCTGTGTGCATGTGTTTTACAGATAAATATATATATTTGTGTGCATGTGTGTATGCATGCATGTATTCATAGGAGTTTGTAAAATAACTACTGTTGCAAAATATCACAGCACCAATTATTGCCCATAAAACATCAAGTATTAACAATAAAATATGCATGCTCCAAGACATAAAATAGAACATGTAGATCACAAAATGTTTTTTGTTTGTTTTTTGCATCTTTTATGTGTGTGTGTGTGTGTGTGTGTGTGTGTGTGTGTGTGTGTGTGTGTGTGTGTGTGTGTGTGTGTGTGTGTGTGTGTGTGTGTGTGTGTGTGTGTGTGTGTGTGTGTGTGTGTGTGTGTGTGTGTGTGTGTGTGTGTTTGTGTGTGTCTGGGGTGGCTGACCCCCCACACCCCCTGCTACTTAAATATATCAACTCAGAGAACTTTAAGATTGCACAATAGTGGAGAAAGGGCATGATCCCAGCAATCTCACACTCGTACTGTTGACAAGCTGACTTGTTGATCAAATGGGGCATATTGGAAAGCTTTTGACTAAGTGGATGTTTGATACAGATAGTGGAACCCATAGACTGATAAATACACATGTTGTACTGAGGTTTGTATATTGAAGTAGATATTCATAAAGGACATGGATGGGGAAATGAAAATCAGTAAACTGAGGATTAGCAGGGTCTTGGTGAGTTAGAACTGACATGGAATATTCTAGTGTACATACTGACAACAATGCTGATCTAAGATCATTATGTGAAGTTCATGTTACCACATTTGTGGTATCAAACACCTTTTTGAATTAAGAAACAGTTATGAAGGTGTAAAAATATGTGAAAAAATAGATGCTATAAATGGTGTAACATGAAGTGTGGATTGTGGGATTAAGAGAAACTAGCACATGGAGTGAACGGGGATCCTTTGGGTGGGAAGGTATGTACACCTGGGAAAGTAATGCAGAAGAGATGGAATGATAGAGTGGCTCCATTCTCAACTTTAAACAAAAGATTTGGATAGACATGCCCCATGAGGTCTAATTAGCCAGTTAACTTGTGGGTTCAAAAACATTCTGGTCTTGTTCTCTGGTATAGTAATACTTACTTTTGTTATATGTTTCTTTCAACAAACAGGTTTTGATTTATAATGTTATTGTTTCCTTCTATTTTACTTGTCCTTGTGGTATCTGACAAACTATTTTGTTAAGCAGTATTGTCATTTTGTATGTGACACATAGTTAGAGATGTATGTCAGAGCTGCACTGTATGGCTCTGAATTTGTCTGGCTTATATTTTTTACTTGTGAGGGTAGGATCTAACTGCCTGTGGCCCTGAATAGGATACAGTATGTATAAGCAAATGAATGGGTGGAATACAACAGTTTAAACAAAAAGAGGTTCAATATGTGAGTAAAATAATTGCCATACTTTACTGCTGCTGTGTGCCATCATAAGGAATAAAGGTAACACAGCTCTGAACCATGACTGATTATATGGCTTAAAATAAAATCAGCAATTATATTCTACTGGTAAGCAATTACATCTTGACAGCATGTTCTCCTTCTTTAAGTTTTGATGCAAAAGTGATTGCGTTAGTATACGAAGCTATACTATATATGTTAATATATGGACATAAACTACCCAAATTCATCTGCATAATTGTTATTATTATAAGGATATAAAACTGTAAACAAAGAGTCATCTCTGCATAAATCATCAGAAATGTATTATTTGTAGTAAGGAAATGTGGCCTTCTATAAAAATGCAAAGTCCTATGCATAAAAAAAAGAAAACTGAAGTTAATGACACCAGACTGGACCTCTCAAAAGCATCTTGGTTTCAGATGAATCTTCATCATTACTAGCAGATGAAACAGAGAAAATGTATACAACAAACCCTTTTATCCAGCAGAGAGCACAAAATGGTTATGTTCGATGAGTATGTTGTGGAAAGGGCCCACTGTATTATATAAAATATAATGGTAAGAAATGAGCCCTAATTGGTGCAGTCAGTGACATAGTTTTTGCAAATGCAAGATACACAGACAGCCACATGAACAAAAAGTACATGATATGAGATAAAGGCACTTATTTTCACTAGTCATTTGTGCACACTGAGGTGTAGCAACATTGTGTAATTCAGCAGCAGTTACTGTAATTCATACAAACTAGGGGTAATCACAGTCCAAAACAACTGGTTCAGAAATACAAAGAAACAAATATGGTAAAGAATATTAAGCTTTTATTGACAAATATTTCAGTAGAATAATCATTTCCAGCAGACCACTGTAACATTTATATGAGATCAGACCAGGTAAATTTGATAGCTAAACAGTGGTTTCACTTTCAGTACATCTTTAATAGAAATAATTTCATTAAATCTTGGCTGACCAATAGCCACTAACAGTAATTGCCAGTGATGTTCCCTAACTTCTGTTAAGTTATTAATGACACTAGCTATCTGAGTGTCTGAAACACTGCCTAATATTTAAAATAAAAAATAACTTCCCTCATTGGTTTAAGGATTCATTAACAACTACACTATGTGTACATTAAGTGTACACCAGTCTGACTGAAAACACAAACATAACTCACACCAACTTCCTCTTGATTTTAGTTTTCCTACTGATTTTCTTGCAATATTAAATATTGAGGGGGGATTCATAAAGTTATTACAAAGTATAGACTACATTTACACTTAATGTAATATTTCTGAGTGACTAGAAAGCACAAAAAATGTGGTAAGGATTTAGTGTATACCTAGTGTAGATATTAATGAATCTGGCCAATGCGGTCTCAATATCCCAATAGGTAGCCCACTTGCCTTTGGTGCTAGAAGGTCCAAACACTTCCAATACCAAGTAGTTAGATTACTTTTCCAGTGCTGGCGTTGCAGTGAGCCTAAGGGGCTGCTGCACTCCTCAGTGTGTTATCCTTCAGATGAGATGTAAAACCAAGGTCCCATCTGCCTGATCTTCTGCTAGCTCAGGTGGATGTAAAAAAATCTCATGGCGCTTATTAAAAACAGAAGGAGAAGTTCCCCATTGCCCAGGCCAAATTTCCCCTACTCATTATAAATACCATCTAGGGTCTCCATTAAAAAGACACTATAAGAGTACTGGAACTAACCCAGCCAACAAAAGTATACATAAAATAAAAAATTAACAAGTAAATGCTTGCATAAATCATTAACTTCACATTTACTCTTACTTTCTGAAAGATATTTTCCAAGCTTTAATTAAACATCCTTATAATCTTTCAAGTATAGAAGGTGTATTTCTTGAATGTCGTATGGTACAGAAGGACCCTGGGATACTTTTTTTGCCTATCCAGATTGAGGAATTCTATAGCTCTCTTTTTGGAAATGGGCATGATATTACTGTTTGCGGTAGCATGCTGTTCCAAGAAGAATTCCTTTCATAATCCTACAGACAATACTTATGTAATCATTCCTTCCAAACAAATTTTGTAATTTTCATTTAACATTTTAAATGCCCCTTGCAAAGTGGGACGTTGACATAATGGCTAAGGTGTTTGCTTTAAAAACACAAACTACAGGGTTTGAGTCTCACATGGGGTAACTGACTTAAAATGGCCCACAAAGACAGTCAGTCAAGTACTAATCTATAAACCTATGCAAAGCTAAAATTCTACTTTAAGATGGCAAGAATGCTTTGAAGTACATCGAAAAATTTGATTGCTATCACACTTATTTCACGGACTGTATCAGGTCACTGAAAGCAGAACAAGTTATGTGGTAGCCCTTACCTTGTGAAATGAATGACAGTAACATACATTGTTTTCAAACACTTTCCTGTAAGTTTATCTCACAATTTTCATGATGCTGTCCTGTGAAGAAATGTATTTAAAATGTTCATTCAGTGCTCAGAAAATTATTTCTTCCAGTGGGTGAAATAATATAGCTGGCATTTTCATGATATGCCCTAATTAATTAAATAAAATGCACATTTCCAGCCAGTGTATATTAAAATTGCCCAACAGTAATATCTGTTTGTAGAAGGAATTGCATACTCACAGCTCTGGTGGTTTCTGATTTATACCACATTTGCATAATGAATGGCTTTTAAATATGAGTCATGAAATAAAGTGCAAAACATTGCATTTCTAGAATGAAATGTGATTTTATAGACAGGGGCTGATGGTATTTCTTTGGGACAGAGTTTCTCATTGCTAATGCTATATTTCACAATGAAAAGTCCCTTGGGGTGAAATGAACTGTAGGTCTTAACTGAATTGTAGGTAGGGTACCAGAAACGGAATAAATTAAATTTCTTTTGCTATATGAATATGCTTGTCACAAGGGTATAGAAGCTGTGTGAATAACATGAAAAAGCATATCAGCAATGGGCATATTAAACTGTGATGGAGGCAGGTCCTAACAGAATAGATGGATTATTTTCATTTATAAAAGGAAAGAATTACGGATATGGTATTTTGATATGCAAATAATGATGTTCCAGGAATGGACACACTAAGCATTGTTGAAAGCTGTTATGACCTCCTTGTTTTAATAATTTCCTATCTGTATTTTAAAATCCTAATGAAATATGTATTAACAAAAAAAAAAAAATGTCCTTTTATCAGCATCATTACTAAGCCCCCATGCAGCCAAATCAAGTAAGTATTATTACAATACTCACACTTTGTTTCCTATTTACAAGTCTCAAGTAAATAACTGTTTGGATAAAATATGCTTACGTCTCAAATGCTGTTTATGTACTAAAACTGCAATGTGAATTTACACTTAAACTGCAAAATTATGCTGAATGTTCTTTAGATATATGTGACTTTGGATTTACTTTGATCCATTGAAATTCCACTTAATCGAAACTCACTTACCCATTACCAGTTCTTCGAAACTTCATTTTAACAAAAGCACAGACTGCCGACATCTGTTCCCTGAGAAAGGAACCACTTGGCCACTATGATGAACTTTGCCACTTCTGCAATGAAATGCGATTTTGGAGTTGGAATATTTAAGTATAGGGGGTGTAGGGAGTGAAGCCTCACACTTTTGTGGGTTTAGTTTTGGCCTGTGGTGGGTTTAGTTTTGGTCCGTGGTGGGTTTAGTTTTGGTCCATGTGGGTTTTTTTCTCGTGGTGGCCAAGTGGTTCGTTTTTCAGGGAAAGGATGTTGGCAGTCCATGCTTTCATTAAAATGAAGTTTAGAAGAACTAGGAACGGTAAGTGAGTTTCTATTAAGTAGAATTTTGATGGATCAAAGTAGATCCGTGACTTTAGCATGGCATAAGTTTAGTGTACTTAACATGTTGACCATCCATTAAGTTACATATACCTCAATGTTATGTAGTGTATTTTCATTGTTAGCTCATGATAATTGCCTCTGCAAATATGTATAATGTGAAGCTTTTCTCCCCCTGAAAAGGGTATTTGCCCAGTCAGACTTTCTTGGTAAGCAAGGTGACTACAGATAGATAAGTAAATCAATAATAAATAAATAAATAGATATGGTACAGACAGGCAACATTTGAAACTGAGAAATTAATAATACTGCATAGAGCTGTACATGAGACTTGAGGTATAAAGATACCAACTGATATTGCCCATTCAAAAATAACATATAGACTATGCCCGGGGAAGGAGGTATGGCAGAGCTGTGCATTGTCTGCCCCAATGGTAAGTAGAGATGGACTGTCCACTGGACAATGGCTTTGCAAGTAACTAAACTAATTTTTGGTGAAAGCTTGAGTGAGCAGTTTAGGAGGTTGACATTAAGGTTGTTTATAGTGGTTCTACTTGGAGCTGGTATACTAGTTCTTCATTAAATAGAAGAAGATGATCAGTGGCCTGGGTATAACAATGGGAAAAGTAAACAATGCATTTTATATACAAAGAATATGGCAGCAATATTGCAATGAGGAACTAAGAAGGCTAAAACAATGTATCATGTTCAAATCAAAAGATGAATGACACCAGAGAAAGATCTTGATTGGTTAGAAATCACAGCCAGTCAGATGCAAATTTAAAAATGAAAAACAATTTAATTCTGCAACTAGGCAAATATATTTAAAATTATGTAAGTAACAATGCAAGAAAGGTTGGTTTAAATTACAGTACCTATCACACATAACTTTTCTAAATCTATTTAAGTGATTTTTCTTGGCTCAGAGTCATGGAATTTCCAAGTGGAGACTGAGAGAGTATGCTGTTTCTTAACCAGACTACCTAGTCCTTCTTGAACAGTCTTCAGCTGACAGTCTAACAGGAAAATATATAGAAGCATTTCAGCAGTCCATTCTCTGTGTCTTTTGTGATAGGCTAACAGAAGCCTACAGGGATGTGTAACAGTGGCTGGAGCTATTATTTTTGGTGTTAAATAGTCAGGATGAATGGAGCCTAGGTTCAGTTGTGAAAGAATTAACAAAAATAGTATTTTTCTAAGACTAGAATTAGAAGCAGACATTTAAAATCATTGTATTTAATAACACAGCTAGTCTCATATGTTCCAGTGGGTAAAGGTGTCTGTTTCAAGCCTTAGATAAAGAGGATTTTGGAGCTAATCCAAAGCAAGAAAAGATTGGAGAATGTAGCAGATGGTGGCTTGCTTATAAAACTGGGGATATAGGCTACTCTTCTTACAGACCATAGTAGCAAATGGATGATTTCCGTCAGAGTAGTAGAAATTATAGGATGTTATTAATTATGAGATATTTCAAGGCATAATATTACAATCTGCTAACTGAGACCTATGATTCATTGCCCATTTCAGAAAAAACATGTTGCTTACCAGAGATTTGGAAAGGCATGTGGTTGTTACATAGACATGATTGTTGAAAGCATATACTTCTTTCTCTTCATTATGTGCTTCCAAATATGGCTGACACCTGGCTGAGGTTATTGAAGAAAACTGTTTTTGCCTACCTTTATGTAGGTCAGAAAAGAGCTGCTTGATATGTGATATTCTAGAAGGCCAGTAGCTATTTTCTGGCTTCAGTGGTTTCTAACAAATTGCCCCTGCATGGGTGAAAACATTGACTGATGACTCCTACTCAGCATTATGGATTTTGTTAAATGTTGGCTGTATGGGCTCTTATGCGGTTTTACTGGTTTACAATAAAGGGTCTAGTATCACTGAGACTGTAAACAGCAGATGATTCTTACTCAGATGTCAGACTAATGTAGGAATGTACTCAGTATTTCTGGCAAGACGCAGTAGTAAATGGCATATGACTTTTGTCCTAACATGAAGCTTGTTTGTTATTTTTTTCTGTTTGTTAACATAGAAAGCTATTTCTTATCAGGATATCACTATATATATATATATATATATATATATATATATATATATATATGTGTGTGTGTGTGTGTGTGTGTGTGTGTGTGTGTGTGTGTGTGTGTGTGTGTGTAGCTCGACCCAACTAAATTACATTTCAACAAAATGTAATGAGGTGACCCATTTTTCCAGAAACTGCATTTTTTCGAAAATGCAGTTTCACGAAAAACCAACATAGCGAACAGCAACGGAGGTTGTTGCTTAGATCCTGGCACAGTGGGGATAAGGGAATATTCCCTTTTCCCCACTGTAGTGTGATCTCTAAGTGAGAATATATAAGTAGCAGGGGTGTGGGGGTGGGCAGGGGGGCACACGTGGTTAGTGTTGTGTTGTTTTATTTTTTGTTTTAGTTGATTTTTTGCAAAACTGCATTTTCGAAAAAAATGCAGTTTCGGGAAAAAGGGGTCGAGGTAGACCCATATATACATATACATATATATATATATATATATATATATATATATATATATATATATATATATATGTTCTGAAAATACAAAGCTGGTAGTAAAGGCTGACATAGCTTTTTAAAACATCAAGTAATGATATCATTGGGAAAATGCAAAGCTGGTAATAAAGGTCATTATGTCCCATCTTGCACAGTAAAGTAAACAAAGAACAAGGAGTCCACTGACACACCTAACAGAAAGTATAACTCTATAATGAGGAATGAGCTGTGCAAGTGGTAGAAAATGAAAACATGCTGATCAAAAATCATCTGACAAGTCTAAAATCTGTAGAAATACACATCTGTGTGTCACTGTGTGTGTGTGTGTGTGTGTGTGTGTGTGTGTGTGTGTGTGTGTGTGTGTGTGTGTGTGTGTGTGTGTGTGAGTGTGACTGCATCAGCAAATAACAAAAACTGAAAATGTTGATCTTCACATAGTCAACTACAAACCATAAACGCCAATAATGCACATTTCAAAGTAAAATGTAATTGCAAATGCAAGAAACATGACCTTGTATCAGTGCTCAAACAAAAGCAAACATGAAAAAAGAAACCACAGAAACTTCATTTAGATGAGGGCTTTTCCCTACCACCCTCAGACATCCGGACTTTGCCCCCACACCACCTTTCTCCTATATACTGCTTGCATATACTAAGCCAAAAAATAACAAAGCTTCCACCATGGCCAACGTAAGAAATCAGATAAAAACTTTATTCCACAGGATAAGCACTTTTACACACACTACTTCATCAGATCCACAATGAAACATTGTAGGTGTACATATATATATAGTGAGCATTAGTCAATTAATCAATTAAGATAAATACCAATTACTGATGTATACTCCGTGTTTTCAAGGCAGGTTTTAAAGGTACAGTTAGATTCAAACCTGGCAGCTTATCTGCCTGCAGCCTCAATATCCATTTTGCTTCCACATTCTCCAACTTAACATTAAAATCTCCTTTCCGTTTATTAACGTGCACAATTTGCAGAACATAAAATACAAAAGAATGACCAGGAGCCACTGAAATATGCTTAGCTAGGGCATTTAACAAATTCATGCGTTTAATATCTCCTATATGCTGTAAAATGCACTCTTTCAAAATTCTAATGGCCTTGCCTGTATAAAAGGATGTACATGACTTACATCTAGCCACATATATCAAACCTTTTGACCTGCAGTCAGCATAAAAACATGGTTTAAAGGTGTAATTAATAAAAGGATGTTGAAATTCCTTCTCAGTGCCAATGGATATGCAAGCTTTACAATGCCTGCATGCATATGTCCCCTGGTGATCAGATAAGGGTAAAGGAACATGAGCTGTTTTGTAACATAGCTGTCGCTTCAAAGAGGAATTATTTCTGAATGTATAACTTGGTTTAAAACATACAACATCCTTTACCTTATCATCGGAAAGCAAAACTGGCCAAAACTTCTTTACAACTTCACATACTTATTGAATATTATTGCCATACATCAAAGATAATCTGACATTGGTGGGTGCAACATCGTGTACATTACCCTTATATGAATTATAAGTATGATGGAAATAAGGTTTACCATTGTCATGGCGCATAGCAGCTACAGTATTAAAGGACTTATCTAGTGATTGCTCATTATAGCCTCTGACTAATAACTCAACTTTCAGGTTAAGCATTGCTTCATTACATTGCTCATCATTTGTATTCAAGTGTGACATATGCAGATATTGCCCTTTGGCAATATTCCTAAAAATGTGCTGCGGATGCATACTGCGAAAGTGCAAAAGTGCATTCTTCCTGCATGCTTTCCTATGTAGAGAACTAGATAAAGCACCATCTACTAAAGCAATCTTTACATCTAAAAAGTCAATACAAGTACAAGAATAATTTAAAACAAATCTAAAACAGGTACTAATGGACTCATGATATTGCACAGATCTCTTAAGGTCTAATTCTGTCCCTTGCCACAAGGTAAAAATGTTGTCCACAAAACGCTTACAGTACAGAAGGTTCAGAGAAAATTCATGTACAGATAGGACTGCCATGCACTCCCATTTTGCCAATACTAAGTTGGTATAAATGTTAGTGTATGGAGTCCCCATGGCCATTCCTACCTTCTGTCTATAAACTACCTTGTTATATAAAAAGACATTATTTTCCAATACAAGCTCCATTGAAGTAGCTAAACATTCTATTAATTCCAATGAATAATCAGTATTCTCTCTTAAAAAAATTTTTAGAGACTCTATCCCAAAATCATGGGGTATTATAGTAAACAGCGTCTGTATGTCCATACTAACAAGAACAATATTTTCAAAAAAGGGGCCATGATTCCTAGAAAATTCACCTAGACTACACAGGAAATGTTCAGTATCTTTTAAAATGGCCGTCGCCTTACTTAATTTTTTTTTTTAACTGTCCCTTTATATATAGAGAAATAAATTCTGTAGCCCACCCCCTACCCGAAACAATTGGTCGTAAGGGTGGGTCTACAAGAGATTTATGAATCTTTGGCAGGCCATGTATAACTGGTATCATGGGCTCAAGTACTAACATAAAATCATATAACGTTTTATCAAGGGTTTGTTCCATTAACATTTCATATTTGATCAGTAGGCACATCAAACATCTGTTCGGATCCACGAGGCCACACGAAAATATTACCCTTCTTAAAATCTGCAAAGTCTCTGGCTAATTTCTTTTTTTAATCATCTGTTGCCTATCATCATAGACTAAAATGTTCAATAACACATTATCAATTTCTGCCAAATACAAAGAATCAGTACACTTGGTAAATAGTTGCGGAGCAAAAATCTCATTGAGGAGCCTCATATAATTAAAACTTAATTCAACATTAAGTATTTACCATTGCTTCAATAAACTAGGGTAAGTATTCTCATAAGTGGGCATGTGGAGGACCCGCAGGCCCCTAGGTATGACTTTATGATGAATGCAGGCCTCCATATGGAGGCACTGCCATTGCAAATATTTCAGCTTGTACAAGTCATTCTCAAATTCTTTAAGTAAATTCTTAAACATACCCTGATCATCAGGCTCAACATTTGATACCTCCTCAGAGAAAACACAACCCAAAAGTGGGTTAGTCTCTAAGTTGTTTAAAGCGTTGCTGATGGGTTACAACATTGCCAGATCGATAGCCTAATTCGATGCCCACTTGTTCAGCCATGTGCTGCTGGATATACACAAAAAAGAACTAAAATAGAAAAAATTTATCCAAGCAGCTAAAGGTTGCTGAGTAAAATTGTACAATAGCCAAAAAATAACAAAGCTTCCACCAGGGCCAACGTAAGAAACCAGATAAAAACTTTATTCCACAGGATAAGCACTTTCACACATAGTGCTTCATCAGATACACAAAAAAACATTGCAGGTGTACATATATATATATATATATATATATATATATATATATAGGGAGCATTAGTCAATTAATCAATTAAGATAAATACCAATTACTGATGTATACTCTGTGTTTTCAAGGCAGGTTTTAAAGGTACAGTTAGATCCAAACCTGGCAGCTTATCTGCCTGCAACCTCAATATCCATTTTGCTTCCACATTCTCCAACTTAACATTAAATTCTCCTTTCCGTTTATTAACGTGCACAATTTGCAGAACATAAAATACAAAAGAATGACCAGAAGCCACTGAAATATACTTAGCTAGGGCATTTAACAAATTCATACGTTTAATATCTCCTATATGCTATAAAATGTGCTCTTTCAACATTCTAATGGTCTTGCCTATATAAAAGGATGTACAGGACTTACATTTAGCCACATATATCAAACCTTTTGACCTGCAATCAAAATAAAACATGGTTTAAAGGTGTAAATTAATAAAAGGATGTTGGAATTCCTGCTCAGTGCCAATGGATATGCAAGCTTTACAATGCCTGCATACATATGTCCCCTGGCATTCAGATAAGGGTAAAGGAACTTGAGCTGTTTTATAACACAGCTGTCGCTTCAAAGAAGAATTATTTCTGAATGCATAACTTGCAGCATATACTAATACAATCACACAGAAGTCAAATACTAATCAGTCCAACTAAGAAAATCCTTTCCTGCAAGCACTAGGCAATCAAAGGTGACAGATAAATTCACTGCCAACAAAACAGGTATTCAGTATTATGCAACACACCCTATATGTATGTGTATATATATATATATATATATATATATATATATATATATATACATACATACATATGTTTGTGTGTGTGTGTGTGTGTGTGTGTGTGTGTGTGTGTGTGTATATATATATATATATATATATATATATATATATATATATATATATACACATACACACATAAAAAGTACAACATATCAAATGATCAAATGGCAGCCGATCAAGCACAATTGGTCAATCAGCAGTCTTTTGAAAAGTAAAACAAAACAAAGAAAAATGCCCTTCTAATTATATATACCAACTCCAAGTCTGCACTATGGTAAAAAAATAAAAATTCCCTGAATGTCACTGTCTCTGGGCAAGACTGCAATCCAGGTTGTAGCTTGTTACAGATCCCCCACCGTGCCCCAGGATTCCCACTCTTCATTTCTTAAGATAGTGGAAAATATTAAGGTAGAACCCAATGCCTTAATTATGGGCGATTTCAACTACCCCACTAACAACTGGGAAAACTACTCATGTACTAACTCATTCACTCAACGTTTCATGGAAAAGTTGATTGTGTCTACTAAACCTGATTGCCTTCTTTGAAGCAGTAACTAGAGATGTAGACGAGGGCAAGATAGTGCACACAGCCTATCCTGACCTTGTCAAGGATTTCAATATCATCCCCCATTCTAGAATTATAGATGAACTCACTAAACTGGGCATAAATACTTATGTCACAAGATGGGTGGCCAGCTGGTTCACTGACAAAGCCCACACAGTAAAAGTAGCCGACTCCAAGTCTGACTTCAGACCAGTGATGAGTGGAGTACTACAGGGTTCGGTCCTGGGTCCTCTCCTGTTCAGCATCTACTCCTCTGAAGTGAGGGCTAACACAGAAGGTCTTTATCTAAAAAGTTCACATATGACTGCAAACTGGGAGCCATAATAGAATCACCTAATGATGTAGACATTCTACGAAAGGGCCTCACAGAGACAGATGCTTGATGTCAAAGTCATGGCCTCAAGCTCAATGCCAAGAAGTGCACTGTCATCCCCTTTGGGAAAAAACTTGGTACCCATGAACTACCACATAGGCGGTAGCTAACTAAACACTGAAAGTGTGATAAGAGACCTCGGGACGCAGGTGGACAGTAGTCTCTCCTTTGATAACCACATCGCCACAGTAGTCAGGAAATCCTTCTATGTGGCACACCTCATCACAAAAAGGTTCTCCTCTAGAAAAAAGGTTATTGTTCCTCTCTACTCATCCCTCATCACACCTATTATAGAGTACAATGCCCCGTTTGGTATGTATCTCACAAGACACCTACAACAATTGGAAAGGCCACAGAAATACCTCACTAAGAGGATTACTGGCCTCATACAGATGCCATAAGCAGACCGTCTAAAAAAACTCCAGCTCTAGTCCATTGCATATCGCCTGCTGAGAGGTGATCTCTGCCTAACATAAAAAGCTATGTCAAACCCAGAGGTGTTGGACATGTTACAATTAAAGAAATCCCAGTTTCTCTGAACCAGATGCTCCAGGGACCTAAACCTTGTCACCACAATAAACAGAACATGCTGGAGAGGTAGATTCCTGTCCTAGAGACTTCCCATACTCTGGAACAAACTACCCATTCATGTCAAGCAACGCTCCTCATTGGCCCTCTTTAAGAAAAATCTTGACAACTGGATGGGAAATAGAAAATTCACCCTGGGGATCACTTCTGCAGCACTGCTTGACAGTGGCACAGGAAAATAATTTTCTTGGGTGGCAGAAGCCAGGGAACAATTTTAACTAGGCTTATATAGGCCCCAGGAACTATAGCCTAGTACCTACCTATGAACTTGTAAACTGATTTTTGATCAGCTGTACTGGCTTTTTTTCCATTCGACAATCTGACTTTTCAGCATCTTGTATCTCTCCCTACTGAAGTGCTGGCACTTGAAATGCCAAGTGCCAATAAGCTGAAGAAAAGACAGAAAATGCAAGAGAAGAGCAAATTTCAAAAAAAGCTTTTTCGAGAGTTGGGCCCTGCACACTTCCATGTGGAGGGTAACGCCCTGAAATTTACCTGTGGATATTAAAAGGATTTCAAAATGCATCTAGTCCACCCTGCCTTCCACTGATTTCTTACTTTCTATTGAGGGGAAAGTCTCACACACTACTGAGCTTACATATACCAACTCTGAGATTGCCATACCTCGGAGACAAGTGGATATTCTGAGAAATGGCAACCAGACTTAGTATATGAAAGTCCATTCTTTCAGCCACTCAGTCTCATATTCTGGGACTCGTTTGAATGGGTCACAGCATTTCAAATGGTTACCACTTGTATGTATGTGTTTGAATGCATATGTGTGTTTTTTGTGTTTTTATGCAAGATTTCGATTTTATTTCTTTAGCATTTGTTCAGTATTGCTAGTTGATATCATTGATTTGAACTGTTTCTACTGCATTTTGAATTTACTGCTGCAAGTGATGAAATGCTGCAAACAGAATATAGGAAAAGATTACCACTTTCAGGGATTTAACTTTTTCCTCCACAGTTCTGTAACCATAGGTTTACCATATGTAAGTTAGAAAGAAGCTGTTACAGTCCATGTTTTTGGAGAATGAGGGTGGAGGACATGCTTGCCTCACTACAAAAATGCCTTTTTTTAATATTCTGTTTAAATAGTTTAGGTGAAACATCATGGGCAGCCACTGTGGTGGAGTGGTTAGCATTGTCGCCTCACAGGAAGAGGTTCTCTGGTTCAATTCTCGGCTGGGGTGTCTTCTGTGTGGAGTCTGCATGCCTTACTGTGGTCGCGTGGATTTCCTCCGGGTGCTCCGGTTTCCTCCCACATCCCAAAGATATGCTGTAGGTGGATTGGACACTCTAAATTGGCCCTACGTGTGAGTGTGTGCATGTGTGCCTTCTGTTGAAGGTTGGGTGCTGGGCTGGCAACTCGACACCGTAAAAACTCCACTGCCAATCATGAGCAGACAGGTGATCTGCTGTGGCGACCCCTAACCAGGAAAAAGCTGAAAGAAGAAGTTTAGGTGAAACATCAGTCTTGCTTTCTTGATGTTTGTGGACATGATGTTCATGTCCTCAGTGTACTGATGTGAAACTTAGCATATTTATCCGAGGTCTTATGGTTTGCTGTTTACCTTATGAAAGTTCACAAACTGTTCCACATTTTTTGGCCCTGCAATGAGAAAGATTGACCACTTTTTCTAGGTGTTTGGTCTGTATTGTGATATAGCACCACGATTCAGTGTACGTAGAGTATATTGTATTGATCTGCTTTTTTAGTTTATTTGCCAATGATAATAACAAATTACTGGCTAGTTTGCTTTCTCATTTGTGGGCAATCTGTTTGCTCTGTGAATTGTCTCACAGTGATGACCTAGTCAAGAGTTACAAGTTTACATCTAAAGAGCCTTTTAGAGGGGACCTAAAGCTTCATGCTCATTTTTATAAAGAAATTACATAACAGTGGATGAGCATAAATTAATTGGGGTATAAGCTCACACATACCAGTATCTCCAAGAAGAAGGCAGTTTTTCACATGAGGTCACCCCTTCATCTGTCTGTCTGTCTGTTCTTGCTTCTCCAGATGGCTGACAGACGGTGCAGCCTGGTCTACTTATCTCCTCAGAAGGCTTTCTTATTGGGAAATTGTCAGGTGGCTACAAGCTTTTTACAGACTAAGTGTCCTCAAACATAACTTTCCCAGGGGACCTACAAAGAGTATTGCAATACTTCTTTTGTGAAATCCTCATGCCTCTTCTGGTTTGATTTCCTTTATGTAATCTTTGAAAAGGTCATGAGTTTATTTTTAAACTGAATACCCTGTCTTGCTGTAAGATGGGCCCAGGTCTGACAGATTCATGACATCTTGTCTCAAATCCCCGGGGCTGCTGTTTTCTGTACTTCTGCAGACTTTTGGTCTTCTCCAAAGATAAGTCATTTTCAAACTGCTTAAATGAGGCTTTAATTGCTAACATAACTTGAGAATTATCAATGTATCTCAAAACTTACAAATTTTGAAAGGTTATTGAGAAAATTATTTCCATACAACTGTATTTACATTTTGCCTGTCATGGACTCTACAATCATCAACAGTCTAAATTTGCTCTAAGTACCACACCAAGACAGACCATAGCTATGGTCATGAATGATCTCTTGATGGTGAAAGAGAAGGGGTTGCATTCAGTCTTTGCCTTAATTTAATTCTTAGTTGCCTTTGATATGGTGTGCTATGAAATCCTGCCTGAATAACTGTGTGCCCATTGTGGTCTCATATCTACTTCTGGCTTCATGTCAAAAGACAGGATTTAAAAATGCCATGGCCAAAAATAATGTAAAAATCAAGGCAAAAGTACAGAAATATCAATTTTAATGAAATCCCTACCCCATCCACAGTCTTAAATATGATGATTCCAAGATTACGTAACCTTGCGGCATGATAGTCCTTTATCCCCAAGGTTCAGCAAACTTGAAGTCAACATTGTACATTTAATATAGTATGCTTCATGAAAGTGTACTCCATGTTAGTTCAGCAAATACATGAGACTTTATGTAAACAATGAAAATACATGTTCTCTACTATGTTTTACTTGTTTCCTCTTATCTTTTGTGGTGTTGTAGTGAGTGATCTATATTGCTTGTTGCTACTTTAGGGTCCAGCTGAGTTGTCAGGTCCCACAGGGCTGGTTGCTGGCTTTTTTTTTTATTTGCTATGTATATATTTTCATTAAACAACATCATACTTGAGAGAGAAATGCATTAACAATGGTGTGATGACAATAACCAGCTATAATACCACTGAACTTCCCACAGGAGCAGATGCCAGGATTTATTTTCTAAATAGCAGGACTGTGCAGATTTGATCTTCTACCGGATGATGCACAAAATTAAATTTATGCTGGTTCATAATATAAAGAAAACTTTCACTGTTTCTAAGTTTTAGCCAAGCATTTGAGATCTTGGAGCTGTTCTTAGTAACATTGTAACACTCTGGAACCAAGTGCCAGCAGTTTTGAAGTCATCATACTTTTCACTTAGGAGAAGCTGCCAAAGTAATCAACTGATCCCTCAGAATGATCTCGCTACAATTGCTCCTGTCCTAACTTCCTCTATTGTTCTTCATCTGAGACTCTTGACCTCTCATTTTGAATGTCTGCACTGGATTCAGAACTTGGCATATACAGTAGGTTAGTAAGAGGAACATCATGCTTTGAACATATTGCCATTGTGTTTTTGCATTGCATGACTTGCTTGCTATAACAAGATCCATCTTCAGGATTCTAAATCTAACTTTTAAATTGCTTCACAACCAGGTTTTTGCCTACAGTAAAGAGGTTCTGGTACTTTACATTCTTTAGTGCCTCCTCTACACTTGTAAAGAATGTCTGTTACTGGTACCCAATGGGAAACTTGAAACCATTGGCTGGCAACTTGTCTTGCTACAGTCTTCTGAAACATGCTACCTTCATGTGGGTTTGGTTTAGTGATTCCAAGGTTTCCTTACAATATCATATATTTGTAATGGTATATAGCAGTCCTAGAGAGTACATAATTTAAGGTTAAGATGCCATTTTGGAGAATTATCCTAGTAACATTTCATGGTTAAGCTTCCCTTCATGCAGATAAGTCAGCTTAAGCACCAGTGCTACCTGGAAAGTCTGAGAATTGCTTCTTAGAAGTCAGTTTGGAATTAACCCTACTGCTATACACCTGGTAAGGGAAGGAGCAGAGGAAAATCAATTCCTGGTGGTCTCTAATTGAGCAGTTTGTGTAGGACTTCCCTGATTAGACTGGCAGCAGTTGTGGTGAGAACATTTTCAGGGCCACTGAGCAGCTTGTTTTTCTTTTATATTGAGCTACTTTACATGCTAACCAGGGTATTGAAAAAGAAAAAACTACAGCAAGTGTACTGAACTCAATAACATCTGGAACAACACTAATTCTCAAGAAACAGTTTGAAATCTGTGCTATTGTCTTTTTTTGATGAGGGAAGAGCAAACGATCATTGATTCTTAGTTGTGTGCAGCTGAGGGAAGCACTGATACTCGGGTAGCAACCAACAGGAAAATCATCATTAGTCATCATGCTTGGCTAAACTAATTCTGTCTTTTCACTAAGTATGGTTATATTAGCTACAGCTAATCTGACTTAAGAGTCTTTGTCTTTTCGGCTTTTTCCAGTTAGGGGTCGCTACAGCGGAACTCTGCTCCACTAATGATTGGCAGTAGATTTTTTATGGAGCCAAGTTGCCAGCCCGACGCCCAGCCTTCAGTGAAGGCATGCCCATTCACACATGTCTTTCGGAGGCCACTCGACCACAGGGAGGACATGCAGACTCCACACAGAAGGCACTCCAGCCATGAATCGAACAGGAGAACCTCTTGCTGTAAGGCAACAACGCTACCACTGTACCTAATCTAACTTAAGAATATCACTCTAAATACTTTATCCATAAATTTTCAGGGTCTAATATAGTAGTCTGTCTCCAACCCTTGAGTACCATGATGAGCTGCAGACCTCCATCTTCTGGTAACATGGCTCAACAGTCTGTTCTCACCCCATCTGTGGTCAGTTTGATCACATTAAGTGTTCTATGACAATGTAGCAACTGTCTTTTGCTTATTGATTGTTCACTGATTCTACCAATTAATAGTGTAACCTGCAAGAGATGTAAGTATTTAACAAACATGGAGGCAACTCCCTAGCATCAACCCACTAGCAATAAGCATCATACCTTCACATTACACCTCATTAATCACATCACACCCCGAGGGGGTCTGAATGGAGAGATGATATGGTGTCTGAATGGAGAGATGACAGGTGTAGAAATGGAGATATGATGTCAGCAAGCAAAGGAGAGTACTATTGCTGAAATTGAATTCTTCCTCAAGAATTCAATTGGGGAGTACCTTCAAGAGGTGGACCCTGTTTTTTTTCCACAAAATTTCAACAAGATGACACTGATATATAGACTGTATTTTACATAGCATATATCATGGACAGAAGTGCAGTAGATCAAAAATTTAAAAAGATAGCTGGGTGCACAAGACCTGGGATAAAAAAATGCCCAATCCTGGTAGGCGCACTGGTGCCAGGACTGGAAGAAATGATAGTGAAGAATCCTCAAAATATGGAAACATTCCTACAATGGAGGTAGGCCAGGCCCAGGGGAAGGATGCCCACCCCCCCTACTGTAGAAGGAAGCAACAGTCCCCAAAAATCACAATAACTGATAGGCCAAAAAAGAGTCCTAAAGATGGCAGAGTGGGCTACTGTGGATAAGAAAGGAATGATGTACTGTTACTATTATGCAAAAAGACCAGAATTTCCAGATACAAGAAATACAAAAAGATTAAGAGATAAACTAGAGGAAAGAAAAATGCTTCCACAAGAAAAACTGTCAGAAGCCTCAAATAACATTTTGTGTTCATTATTTGTGAAAAACATTATATAGACCAAAAAACTTTGATCTATTTGAAAAATGAAGCATCTGAGGAAGTGCAAAAATATAAACAACAAAACCTAGAGATTTTTGAAAAGTATAACAAAGAAATATAGACATGGGAAAGAAAAAGACATTTGATATGATGCAATATTTATGCAAAGTTGAAAGCCAAATTAATCAGTACAAAAAAGGCAGCCCCAAAGATATTAGAAGAGAAATATAGGCAAAGGCATCCATATATAGGAAAATTTCACTATAAAAAAATAAGATCACAGAGAGGGAATGTAGAAAAACAAGATTAGTAAAGTAGAAGTTAAAAAATAGAAGTTGAAGTTATGGAATGCCTGCGAAGTGAAGGATTTGGTGTAGAAGGCGTAACACAGGTTACATCACAGCATGATGGAATGAGTCCCCAAAGTAAGGAGAACGAGGAAGATCAGGAGACATCAGAAGAGGAAATATGGACATGGGAAGGAAAAAGAGATTAAATATGGTGTAATATTTATGCAAAGGACAAAGCAAAACTAATCAATACAAAAAGAGCAGCACCAAAGATATTTGAAGAAAAATACAGGCAAAGGAATCCAGACATGGAAAACTTTACAATACAAAAAAAGTAAGAAGACAAAGGGAAAGTAGAAAAGGAGATTAGTAATGGAGAAGTTAAAGAAATAGAAACTGAGGTTATGGAGTACCTGCAAAGTGAAGGACTCAGTGTAGAAAATCTAACTCAGAAAGCACCACAGCAGGATAGAGCAATAGACATCCAAATTAAGGAGAAACCAGTGGAATGGAAAGCAACCGGTTAGTTTCCATATGAAGATATTTTCGACCCTTCAACATGAAACCAGAATACATGTTCACTTGAAGCTGGACTGCCAGGGAAGGAACAGGAAACTGTGACAACGCTGGAGCAGTCAATGCTGAGGAGTGATAGGCCAGTGAGTTACCATATGACAGAGCAACGGATTACTCAGGATGAAATTGAAGAGAATGTGCCACAGGAAGATGTTCTAGAACTTTCTATAGAATGCCCGCAGGAAATGGAAAACAAAAAATGTGCCTTCAGTTTAGAAGAAAATGAACTAAGAGAAGAGTTGCTTGATTAATAGAGATAGATAGACATACTAAGATCAATAAAACCCAAAAAAGCCAGAACTTTGATAAAACAAATGAGCACAGTAATTAGGACTGCACATAGAGATCCATGGAATATAACAGAAGTAAACAGGATATAATATTACGCAGCTAAATTAATAACAGATAAAATTCTGCCACACAAACACAGGGTAGTAAGGGAAAGGAAGGGGATAAATCGAATACCATCATGGATGTATCACATAGAGAAAACTATAAAGCAGTTTAGACAAGAAGTGTCACTGTTAGAGGAGTATAGAAGAAGAAACAGACCAATAAAAATATTAAGAAAGATATACGTGATAAAAGCAATATGCCATATTATAAAGGATCAGAAGCTATCATGCACTATCTCAAATAATAAACTAAAATATCAGGGCAGGCAGAAAAACAGGAATTGAAAGATCACCCAAAAAAGAAGAAATAGATAAATTTTGGTGAAGTATTTATACAGATCCTGTGGAACATAACAAAGATGCTAAATGGATAGAAGACGTAAAAGAAAGTATAAGAAGTTCAGTGGTACAGGATATGAAATGGGATGAAGTAACAGCCAAAGAGATTGAAACAAGGGTAAGAAAAGCCTCTAATTAGAAAACACCAGGCCCAGATGCATTACCTGACTTCGGGTTAAAAGTATTAACATCTTTGCATGAAGATTACCCATGAGTAAGAATTATTTATATGCAGACCCCGAACAGACACCAACCTGGCTAACAACAGAAAAAATAATGCTGCTACTTAAGAGTGAACCTGCAAGCTACTATAAAAAATATAGACCAATAATTTGCTTTCCAACTATGTATAAACTATACACCAGACTTGATGCTGACAGAGTTTATAGCCATTTAGAAGAAAACTCAATCATGGCAATAGAACAAAAGGGCAATAAAAGAAAGTCATGTGGAACAAAGGATCATCTGTTGTTTAATGCAGAAATGTAACAAAGGGAAGAATCTAAGTATGGCATGGACTGACTACAAAAAGGATTGACTACAAAAAAGCATTTGATAGTATCCCATATTCATGGATAAAAGAGTGCTTAAAATGTGTAAGATACATCCTACACTGATCAGCTACATTTCAGTGACCATGAAACAGTGGCAGACCACTTTGCAATTAAGCCATGATAAAGGGCAAATTATTATTCCAGGGATAAAAATCCAAAGACAGATATTCCAAGGAGACTCCCTGTCACCTCTGCTTTTCTTTCTTGCCCTTAACCCATTAAGCTGTCTACTTAACAGATTAAGCTGTGGCTATAGTTTGGTTCCTAGAAAAGAAACAAAGTATAAAGACTCTCTTCTCTTTCTTGATGATTTAAAACTGAATAGCTCATCAGATGAGAAACTGAAAGATAGTGAGCTATGCACATGTTGGTTCACAAAGTCCAGTGAACATGTGGGAGAAACAGACAAATGTAGGTTTAGTAAAACAGAATTGGAAACGGTTGCACACCTCATTGCTGCTTGTGACATACTAATGGCAGGACTGTATACTGAAAGGCATAATAATGTGGCAGGACTGTTGCACTGGGGATTGTGTAAACATTATGGAACTGAAGTAGCTGAAAAACACTGGAAACATAAGCCACAGCATCATAGAAAATGATGAAGTTTACATCACATGAGATCACCCATTACCAACAGTTCAAAAGATAGATGTGTGAAAACCAGATGTTGTGGTCCATGAAAAGAAGACAAAAGTAGCATTGATCACTGAAATCACTACACCCACTGACCACAGTGTCTTGCATCCAGACAGGCACAAAGTCGTAAATTATCAGGATTTGCTGGCAGAAATGCGAGAAATGTGGAAGAAACATACCGAGACATTTCCAATGGTAGCAGGAGCAATGGGTCTTATAAAAAAGAATCTACAATTGCATTTAGATATGTTAACAATACAGGTAACTCCATACAAATTGCAGAAGGAGTCATTGCTGGGCACATTACCAGTACTACGAAGAGCACTTCTGGCTGATATCAAAGTTTGAAACAATACTAATTTCATGAACTTTAATCGTACTTTGATTTAGGATGAAACTCAAAAGACTTAGAGAAATTAAAAAGCACAAAGCCCACAACTTGTGCTGAGGCTGTAAGGAAAACAATTTGCCAAAGCCTCCAAGACCACAGTCGGAAAGATCACATCCTCCATCTCACAAGGTGACACTTACTCCTTTTCTACATCACATACCAGAAATCCACACAGCTCACCCAAGAGTCACCAGGAAAGCAGACTTAAGCCCTTAAGGTCCAATAAATCTGTTTCTGCACAGAAAAATATTTTAATAATAGGTGACTCTAAAATTAGACATATAGAGTCCACACTCACCAGACTGGGCAAAAATAGGGTAACTGATAGCATCTTGTCCGGATCTATGATGTCTCAAGAGCCTTAAGGACCCTTAAACCTACAATGACTAAAAACTAGTGGTTGTTCATGTGGGAGCAAATTATTTGAGGTGCTGTACCCAGACGGTCATGCAGAGAGACATGATGGAATGATGCTATGCATGTGTTAAAACCAAAAAATACTAGTCATGAGTAGTATCTTGCCATCACTTAAAATGATGCCTGGATACCAAAACATATACCTCTTAGCTTTCCAGAGTTTTGCAGAATGTCCATAGCTGTCCAGAGTTTTGCAGAATGTCCATATTTTTGCCTCATATTTTCGTGTGTTCTTCATAAAATTTATGATTTTCTGCCAAATCACTGGGATGATCTGAGGACTGAAGTCACCAAATAATGACATACATTTGAGTTTCACACTTTAGATCCTTCAGAAAATGTATGTTAACACAAATCCCTTTACTCTAGCAACTTTCTACATTTATAAGAGCAATATTTAAAATCTGCACCTATTTTTGGGCCTTTGTCACTCCATTTTGGCAGGCTTTGTCCAGTTTTCTTGCACTACAAGATTGAGAGCTATGCCAAGACAAGATAACTGGTTTAAAGAATTGGCTCAGTAGTCAATGCCATTCTAAGGGGACCCACTATAGGTCAGAATCTGTATTTGTCAGAAACACTATCACCTCACACCAAATTGCCCATGACCCTAACATGGTGTTCCTGAAGATCAAACTCACAATTAACAAATCCAGCTATCATTCCTAGCAATAGCTTCCCATCAATATCCACCAGTGATCATGGACATTACCTTAACACCAACTGTGGCATAAACATTAAACTAAATGCCTTCTTTCCAGGAGACTTTAATCAGCCAGGCATTAACTACTACACTTATACCACTTCAAATGGATAGCCCAGCATATCCTGGACATTGTTGATGCCAATGTGATAGAGCAGATTGTAAAACTACCGACTACAGACCCTAATATCCTTGAGCTGGTCCTTACCAACCTAGCCCTTGTCTGAAATCCACCTCACATCTCCTCATCCCTAGTTAAGTCTGACCACAAGTTAGTCATCTTTTCTGTAAAGCCTAGTAGAATGACCTTACCACAAAATAAGACCGTATTTAGAAACTTCATCAGGACAGACATACCTAAGCTTATAGAAAACCTATACAAAATTCCCAACATTCCCTTGCAAATGAACCCATCTGAGAGGTCTGTGACATGAGCATCTGATTTTAGCAACACCTAAACAGCTGCAGAGAAAAATCTATACCCCTCCACCCTAATTATAATGGCAAATTTGGGAATAAACTTCTCTAGCGTAAATCCTGTATTAATAAACTGTATAACAAAAGATCAAAAATGATTAAACGATTTAAGAAATGCTTATTTCCTTATCTCAGGACGGCACTGAAACATGCCAATAAGGAACGTAAGAGAATTATTAGAGAATGTAAACCAGAATAAGAGTAGGAGTATGAGCTTAATGTTGCTACAGATACAAAGGGAAAGTACAAATCTTTCTTAAATTATGTCAGGAGTCTAAGAAATAATGTCTAGCAAAGCAAAGAACTTATCCATAGTAATATCATGCACTCCAATCCCAAGGATATAGCCAGTATATTAGCAGACTAATTTAGTGCCCACTTTATACCACCTAGCCACATGTTGTTCCCATTATCCCTGAAAATGTATTTTCACTGAAATCACCTTGCAACAAGTCTTGAAATCCCTGTTAAAACCTAAAAGTAATACTTCAGTGAGACCAGACAACACACTGGGCTGCTTTCCAATCAGTGCCAGCTATATACTGTCTGAGCAAATGCTTAAACATTTCAACCTCGGCCTATCCACAGGGTTTGTGCCTGATATCTGGAGAACAGCCACTGTGATTCCACTAAATAAGTCTGGCCCCTCTACAAATCTCAGCATCTATTGGCATATCAGACTCACCAACTTTATATGCACACTATCATAGCAGTTATGCAGACACAAGCAACTTAATTCAGTTTGAATTTCTGAAGGGCACATCTGGTGGTCTGAACCTTATAAGCTTCTTTTGAAAAGGATAGTGGTGGACAGTGGTCACTCAGTTCACACTGCTTATCTTGATTTGATCAAAGCTTTTGACACTCTCCTCCATGCAGGTATTGTAAAAAAAATAGACAGATTTAATACAAACCCCTGTGTTTTCCACTGGATTGCAAATTGACTATGTGATAAATCTGAGGTTGTGAAAGTTGTTGGTATCCTATCTGAACATATGATTATAAATACTGGAGTAGTAGGAGGTCTTAATGGAGAGATGATAAGTCAGCAAGCAAAGGAGAGTAGTAGTGCTGAAACTGAATTTGTCCTCAAGTCTTGGTGAGTACTTCAAGAGGTGGACCATGTTTTTCACAAAATCTCACCAAGGCAACACTGATATATAGACTGTATTTATATTGCATATATCATGGGAAGAAGTAAGTCAAAAACCAAAAAAGATAGCTGGGTACACAAGACCAATGATAAAAAAGTGTCCAATCCTGGTAGGAGCACTGGTGCCAGGACTGGAAAAAAATGACAGTGTAGAATCCTCAAAATATGGAAACATTCATATAATGGGGCCAGGCCCAGGGAGATGATGGCCCCCCCCTGTTGTAGAAGGAAATAGCAGTCCAAAAAAATCACAAAAAAATGATAGGCCGAAGAAGAGCCATAAAGGTGATAAAGTTGACTATTGAGGATAAGAAAGAAATTATGTATTGTTACTATTATGCAAAAAGCCCAGCATTTCCAAACAGATGATATACAAAAAGACTAAGAGATAAATTAGAGGAAAGAAAAGGAAAAACTGTCAGAAGCTTCAAATGAAAATTTGTGTTCATTAATACAACAGATTTTTGAAAACCAGTATATAGAGCAAGAAACTTTGATCTGTTTGGAAAAAAGACATCTGAGGAAGTGTAAACATGTAAACAACAAAACACAGATATTTTTGAAAAGTATAAAAAAGAAATATGGACATGGGAAAGAAAGAGAGATTTGATATGGTGCAATATTTATACAAAGGAGAAAGCAAAGTTAATTATATAGAGAAGGCAGCCACAAAGATATTTGAAGAGAAATACAGGCAATGACATCCAGATATGGAAAATTTCAGAATAAAGAAATTAATATCACAAACCTGGAATGTAGAAAAGAAGATCAGTAAAGCAGAAGTTAAAAAAATAGAAGTGGAAGTTATGGAGTGCCTGCAAAGTGAAGGATTTAATGTAGAATATCTAACACAGACTACATCACAGCATGATGGAGTGAGTCCCCAGAATAAGGAGAAGTAGGAAGATCAGGAGACATCTGAAGAAGAAATATGGACAGGGGAAAGGAAAAGAGATTTAATATGGTGTAATAGTTATGCAAATGAGAAAGCAAAAATGCAAAAAGAGCAGCACCAAAGATATTTGATGAAAAATACAAGCAAAGGAATCCGGGTATGGAAAACCTTACAATACAAAAAGAATACAAAGACGGAAAGTAGAAAAGAAGATCAGTAATGGAGAAGTTAAAGAAATATAAACTGAGGTTATGGAGTACCTGCAAAGTGAAGGATTCAGTGTAGAAAATCTAATACAGAAAGCACCACAACAGGATAGAGCAATGGATATCCAAATTAAGGGAAAACCAGTGGAAACGGAAGCAATTGGTCAGTTGCCATATCAAGATATTTTGGAGACTTCCAAAGCAGACCAGTATAAATGTTCACTTGAAGCTAGACAGCAAGGAAAGGAACAGAAAACTGCGGAAACTCTGATGCAATCCATGTTTAGGCATGATAGGCCAGTGAGTTCCCATATGACAGAGCAACAGATGGCACAGGATGAAATTGAAGAGAAGGTGCCACAGGAAGATGCTATAGAACGTTCTATAGAATGCCCGCAGAAAATGGAAAACAAAGGATGTCCCTCAGTCTGGAAGAAAATGAACTAAGGGAAGAGTTGCTTGATTTAATGGACATGGATAGATATATTAAGCTCAATGAAAGAAATAGACCGAAGATCAATAAAACACCAAAAGTCAGAAGTCTGATAAAACAAATGAACACAGTAATCAGGACTGTCCATAGTGATCCATGCAGTATAACAGAAGTGAATAGGATATATTACTGTGCAGCTAAACTAATAAATGATAGTGTTCTCCACAAGAACACTGGGTAGTGAGGGAAAGGAAGGGGAGAATTTGAATATCATCATGGAAGTAACGAATAGAGAAAATTATAAAGCAATTAAGACAAGAAGTGTCTTAGTGTGATCCCAGAGTTAGTATATATAGTTATGGGGGGTGGGGGGGCATAGCCCCCCTCCACACAGTTTGGGTGTATATTGTCTTCTGGAGACAGTTAGTCATTTGTCTTGTAAGTATGCATGTCTATGGTTTAAAATGTATTGTTTGAAGCTTTCGTTAAAATATACTATAAAACCAAACACCCCCCAACTATATATACTAACTCCAGGATCACACTACAGTCGGAAAAGAGCATATGTTTTTACTTGCCTTACAGTACTCTACACAGTGCCAGTACTTCACTTCAGTGAAATGAGATTTGGTGAAATGAGTTTTCAGTAATTTGAGCTTTCAGTGATTTGGTCAGGATGAATTCAAATTCAGTGACATGAGCTTTCAATAAAATAAAGTCGACCAATATAGACATATTATGGTCTTCATGATCACTTGCCTAACATTATTCCTACATTTATATATATACATATACATGCACACACACACACACACACATACACACACACACACACACACACACACACATATATATATATATATATATATATATATATATATATATATATATATATATACATATACATATACACACACACACACACACACACACACATATATATAAACATATACA
>NC_056744.1:1675146441-1675171441 GCF_019279795.1 Protopterus annectens | reverse complement strand
CGTAATTATTTGATGCTAAGTTATAAGCTGGATTTAGAATTCATATGTCTGCATAATTACTGTGGGGAGAAAAAATAGCAAACATTACAGTACGGTAAACGATTTCACACCACACACACACACACACACACACACACACACACACACACACATATACATATATATATATATATATATATATATATATATATATATATATATATATATATATATGTATATAAATAACATATACACACACACACACACACACACACACACACATATATATATATATATGTATATATCTATATATATATATATATATATATATATATATATATATAACATACATACACACACACACACACACACACACACACACACACACACACACACACACACACACACATATAAACACAAACACAGTGGCTATTTTCTGAAATACAACTTTTCAGCTTCACACGCTTTACTGGCATCTAGGTTATGAATATAGATACCTAAATACCCCACTTCTGAGAAAAAAACCCTGCTTTATCCTGTATATTAGCGGCACATCTTTCATCAGGTGTTTTCAGTTGTCTTTATCTGTAGGTTTTTGATTATTACCAGTAATGAGTAAGGGGTACTTTTAGGAGGAAATAAAGACCACAGACATTTTAGTCAGGTGACTATTATTGTACTATAACATGTGCTTACTCCAAAGATGACTCGCTCAAATGTAGCATTATTACTTCAATTTCTTTATCCTAAATGTATTTGTATTTATTATATTAGTTTGTTAACTTAGTAAATCCACCAAGCACAAATATCTTCTTTTAAAGAGGTGACCTACTGTGCTTTATGGTTAAAGTCTATTGTCACACTTTTCCTAGCGAATGTAAATAACAAATCCTTAGTGATGGAAGTATTGTTCCTGCCATACACTATAGCAAATTTTGCAGTGTTTGATGCAAGAGAGTTTTATTTTTGCAGTTAATTTTATTTGATTGGAATGGCCCCATGAAAATAGTCTTGAAGCCGAATACTCAAGACATGACATCATGGAAGTCTGAATTCACAATGCCCCACTACCTGTACTAGTATATATTGTGTCCATACTAAATGCAGCAATATGGCAGAATTTACATCAGAATAATTGATGCATTTGTTTATTTATTTATTTATTTTTTCGTTTGTTTGTTCACTGGGTTGGAGCAATTGTAAAATCTGAACATTTGCAAGCTCAGCCTGGTTACATAGTAACAGCAGTAAAGTAAGATTAAAGCTGCAAGGAAATTATACAGAATAATGGCATAACATAACATAAATGTAAAAAACATACATACACACGCACACACACATATACATATATATATATATATATATATATATATATATATATATATATATATATATACATATTTACAAGAAGATTTAAAAAGAAGTAGCATCAAAAGTATACAATGTATGAACAAATGTTGCAGGTGTAGTAAATTTTATCCAACCAAAAGAATGGACATAGTATACACAAGTACTGAGCGATTTTTTTCATGGAGAAGAATACAAATAGAAAATTCTAGAAAATGTAGAATAGAAATAGAAATTGTAGAATACCAAGAGCTGCAATAGAAAATCTAGTAACAAGAGAAGTGAATATATAGTGTATATATAGTAAGGAATGGATAGGTCCGATGGAGAAGCAGTGAGTATGAATTTATATATTGGACAGGCTAGGAGTTTAAGCAGCCAAGTTTTTTTAGGATAAATGAAACTGTGCAAACATGGCATTTTGATCTTATAGCCTAAAGTCAAGTTGTCACCTATGCCTATCAAGCGGAATATCCTACATTGAAAATGAATACCTGCAATGATTTATTAGAGAAACCATAATGTAAGTAAGTAATTGTTATTGTAAAGAAGTTTGGTAATCCTGACTACCCAGAATACTTTGCTGGCATATGTTAATGTCTGTAAACACCTAATTTGATTGTGGGTGTGGCTATAAAGCAAACTAATAAAATAGTGGAAGTAAAACATCTAAAACATATCAAAATCTTTATTTTTTTCCAAACCAGTTACATCTTAAATATCAGGAGTATACCCAGAAACAAAGTTAACTATAAAACACAGATGGATGAGAAGTGTAATAATACACTAAGTGACTTAGAATCAATGAAAATCAAGGCCAGGACTATGAGATGAAGCTTATTGATTGCTTATAACCTTATCATATTGTGCTGTACTGCCAGACAAATGTCAGATATAAAGTTGTGCTGAAACCATCAAAATCAGATAAGATAGATAATGCAAAAGTAGCATGAAGTCGATGCCTGCATTTCATTCAACAACATAAAACCATCTCAGCTAGGTCCATTGTTCTGTTGTTCACTAGTCATACATTTTATCAACATGTAGACTACAGACAAGTGCATTATACTGCATGAGACTCACGTATAGCACCAGTAAAGCTGAGCAAGAGCTGGGCATGCCCACAAAACAACTTAGCACGCAGCAGCACTTTATTAATGCTTCAGTATTCAATAAGTTTTAGCGCTGCCTTCTTATCAACATGAATGTAAAAAAGTAAAGGCCAGTCTTGGATTACTGGTGTATGCTAGCAGCAAAGCAAATGAAGACTGTAGCTGATACATCAGACCATGACTTACAAATTAAAAAAAAAACTGCATCACTACACTTCAGTGATATAATGAAGCTAAACATCTGTCTTTGCAATCAATATTTCAATACCTGTTGACCTGTACTGTGAATGTAAACGAAAGCGGCAGCATCAGGTTCATGTTTTCTCAGACTGACACTAATGCAAGTTTTCCCTGTCTTCGCAGAATATAAATCTGTTCACCCAGCATACGTTTTTGTTATAGCCGATAAAAAACTATAAGAACAAATCGATATTAAGAATATTTCTGTGCTCATTGAATCCTGCACATTATTTAAAGACATTGTATACCCATTTTCATCAAATTAATTGTACCCTACTTCACAAATCAATGTCATTTCAAACTGCAATGCATGCAACAGACACTTTCATGTGAATATCCCATAGAGCCTTTCCAGCCTTTCTAGGCAGGCCTTAATGACAACAGGCATCTAGGTTTGGTTTGTAACCCTCTTTTGTTAAAAAATTATTTTGTTTCTTTTTTAAGTTAATCTGTGTGGCATGTATAATCTTGTTGTCAGCATAAAGTGGTTTACATCCATGATTTATTTATTTTATAGGATTTCTTAAAAAGTACAGTTTGAAGTAAAAGTTTAGATCTTACTTTTCTTTTGCGTAATGAATATAAAAGCTATCGAAGCATGTGCACATTTATTCCAATAATATACAAAAGCTTTCAAAACATGCAAACACTTATTCAAATAACTAAATACTTGTTCATACTTAAGGCATATTTTCACACATAGATCCAGCTTTAGCTCCCCTTCATCACCAGTTGCATAGTGTTTGAGCAGTTTACTTAACCAGACCAAAGTTAATGAGTGACACATGATATGAGCCTCATATCTCTAACATCAGCTTTGTAAATGTGAGCTTTGACTCCGAATTAGATGCCTGTTTGCCATCCAATTGTGTCTGACCAGTGAGCAGCATTTTATTCCCAAGTGTTACAGTGCCTCAATCGCACTGTTTAAATAATTCATCAGTGTGGTATGCATGTACATAAGATGCAAATAACGTGGACCACATATTCAGCAGAGTGGCAGATCCTAAGCCGTGGTCCATTTCAATGTATTTGTGGAAGTGAATGCCCATTAAAGAATCATGCTTAACTCCATTATGTTCAAATCTATTCACTTAAGAACAGAAAAGATCAAGAAACAACAGACCTTAGATTAATCCATGCAACACATAACAGATATTCTGAGTTAGCTCTCCAAAACAAATATAAAGTAGTTCCTGTCTGTCTAAGACTTGAAAATGAGCACACATACACAAACTCAGTCAGATGTTTCTTGACAAAATATACATTTTCACTTGTCCATATAGGTTCATAAGTGTCTACTAGGCTAATGACCACAAGGTCCTTTTTAAGCCTAGCTATGCAACACAAATCTCTGACAACTTCTGGTACCCTTGATAAAAGTAAGCAGGAGTTTTGGAAATGAAACATTTACAAGCAGGGTCCTGGCAGATGAACCATCTACAGATTTCCTATATGCATTATAGATATAAGTGCCAGACCAGGGATGAATTTCCTGTTCCCCATCTAATTGTCCAAATTGCATGTGAATTAGGTTAGGGAAGAACATTGCTTCACATGGATGGGGATCCTGTTCCAGAGAAGAAGTAGCCTCAGGGATACATACTTTTTAATCCAGAAGGTCCTATTTATATCACAGTCAAGGATTAAGTCTGCAGAACAGGAAATTCTGGGGATGCTTTTTTTCCAGATATACATTAGAGTGGGGTCTGACAGTGCCTTGGATGCCAGACATAGATCCCCTCTTAACAGCCTGTAGGAGACAGAATACAGGGATATGGTTTTCAGGCAGTCTGGATAGGACATGTTACTTATGCCCTGTGTTCTTTTAGAGAGGAACCTCTGTACACATTCCAATTGATGGATGTGCCTGGTTGGGTAAATACCAAAGGGAGATTGCACTCAATGATAGGTCTGATGAAAGCTGAATTCAGTGGAACAATGACCCCCTTAGACCTTGCCTTTGTATGTATGTGTGTGTGTGTGTGTGTGTATATATATATATATATATGTATGTATATATAATGCTGACAGTTAGCAAACAGGAAATCTGCATGTAAAAAAAAATAGCCATTAAGTTCCTTTTAAATTTTCCAATACAGAGAACACAATAATGATGCTTAAATGCAAAGTGAACAGGGAAGAACACCATAATTCAAATTTAAATCAACAGAACTTCCTGTAGTAAAAAAGCAACAACACTGAAAATTAAACATGTTAATTAAGTCCCTGTTTAAAAGAACTAAATTAACAATCCATAATCTCTCTTTTTGATCCAAAATTTAAGTATACCAAAATCAGATAAATTTTCACCCAATACTTTGTCAATACCCACAAATATAAAATGGGCACCTCAATGCTCCAGGCTATGTTTGTACAAAGCACTTCACTATAGGCATGTGTTTCCTGTCAATGCACTGATAACGCCAATATGGTGAAACAGGTCTGCTGTTTTCTTCACACACACACACACACACACACACACACACACACACACACACACACACACACACACACACACACACACAAGCATATAAATATACTTTGGGTTATAAGGGCTCATTTGGCTCATTTGAATATTGTAGTAATTTTGTCATACAGTGAGTAGACTTAAGTCATTCTTTCCATTCTCTGACAAATACAGATTTAGGGACAAAGGGTAGGATCATTCTAACCTTTAATCCATGTACTCTCCAGCTCCTGTTCTTCCCCACCTCCAGAAGAATTCAAATGTCGGCGTTTACTGTTTGGAATTCTTTCATACTTTACAATATGCCATATTTTTAAAGTTAGCTGTTCTATCAAAGGTGTTTGACCTTGTAAACTTCCTTTATAACTGTGTGACTCTGTTGTGTTGCATTAATGAGAATATTGTATACAAGAGAGTTATACTATGCTTGTAATCCTTAATAAAAAAATAAAATAAAATAAAAAAAGTTTCCACTATTTCTTGTGTTTTAAGGTTTTTAAAAACAAAATTCAGTTTAGTCATGTCTAATGCTTTCTTCAGATCAAATAAAACAATCCATTCCTTTTCTAAAGCTGGCCTCACTTTACCCCAAAAAAGAAATTAGGAACTAGGGACTCTGAACACATTTATGACACTTTGGGTTTTACTTGAATATGCTTTTGACACTTTGGCTTTTATTTAAAGCTTTCATAGATGAGCTGAATTTTTTTTTACATTGTTCCAGATGAATCGGCTGTGAGTTTGATGCAGGATAAAGCTTTAGCTTAATATGACCATTGTATCCTGCTTTATATCAAATGTAGAAATAAGCAAGCATTTTCTATACTAGAAGTGGTGAATATAATAACAGAGATAAAATAACTGGAACTGGGATTTTTAGAAGAGTACAGCAAATTACTTAGAAAAAATTTGGAATTGTGGGAACAATATATATATATATATATATATATATATATATATATATATATATATATATATATATATATACAGGGGATTCTGATTCTGATATGGTTTGTTTTCACATATATAAATGTACAATTGCATATGACATAAGTGATCATTTAATAAAGATGTTTCATGTTTAAAAGAAAAATAATCAAGCATTTTCATTGTATTGGCTGAGAAATTGTAACAGCAGTCCAGATATCACAGAGGTCTGGCTACAGGACTAATAGAATGTGTGCCACAGTCTTGGTGTTTAGAACATTTACATGATGCTGATTGATCCACCATGTTCCATGATCTTAACACAGAGGATACTTAGTCAGGTCTGACCATAAGCTAATCACCCTTAACATCCACATCCCACCCCCACCCCCCAGTAAAGAAACCACCATAAAAAACTTCTCTAAAGCCAACTTCATGCTACTCAAGTCAGAAGTGACAAACTTCATGACACCCATGCAGATGGGAACTGAAAGTTCAACTGCTGAATCCTACACTCACATCCACTCATGCATGAATCGTGCCATCCCAAATAGAACCAAAATGCTCTCATCCAAAAAAAGGAAGCCAATCTGGTGGTCCCCTGCCATAAACAAACTTTACAACAGAAGGAAGAAACTTTTGCAGAAAAGAGAAAAATCCCAGGATGCAAAAAACTCCCTTACTAGCCTCAGTAAGAAACTGAGATGCCTCATAAAATCCTCCAAAGCTAGTTACGAAAATAAAATTGCCAAAGATTCCAAAGACAACCACAAAGCATTCTATAATTATGTCAAGAATCTAAATGGCAATGCTCAGATCTGCTCTGAGCTAAAACAGAATGGCATTAAATATACTGATCCGAAGGATATTGCCAATATCCTGGCAGATCGATTCAATGCCAACTTCACCCCACTTTCACCCCCTAAATGGCCCATCTCAATTCCGGAAGATTGCCAAATTCCAGTAATAATGGCCACACAGGTACAAAACGCACTCTCTAAAGCCAAGAATACAGCATCCATGGGACCAGATGACATCCCGGGCTGTGTACTACATGAACTACAATATGAACTGGCACCTCACCTAAGTGTCATGTTTAATCATAGCCTCACCTCAGGTTTCGTGCCCACTGAGTGGCGCAGAGCTATAGTTATCCCAATCCATAAGGGGGGATCCACCTTGGATCCCGGAAACTACCGTCCCATCAGTCTGACAAGCCTTATCTGCAAGGCCATGGAGCGTATTATCATGGAACTTATAAACAAAGACATTGGCAACCTTCAAATACTGGACCCCACCCAGTTTGGGTTTGTGAACGATCTTGTCTCCTGAACCTGATTGACTTCTTTGAATCAGTCTCCAGAGCCATGGACAAGGGTAAGGTGGTCCACACAGCCTATCTAGACCTTGCCAAGACCTTTGACACCATCCCCACTCTGGAATCATAGATAAACTTACTAAGTTGGGCATTAATCCCTATGTCACCCAATGGGTTGCTAAATGGCTTACTGATAGAACCCACACTGTAAAAGTAGCAGACTCCAAATCCAGCTCCAGACAAGTGACAAGTGGAGTACCTCAGGGTTCAGTCCTCTTGTTTGGCATCTACTTCTCTGAAGTACAGGTCAACACTAAGGGACTCTGGCTAACAAAGTTTGCAGATGACTGCAAACTGGGAGCCATTATTGAATCCCCAAATGATGTGGATACTCTACAAAAGGGCCTTACAGAAACAGATGCTTGGTGCCAGAGCCATGGGCTCAAGCTCAATGCCAAGAAATGTATTGTTATCCCCTTTGGGAAAAACATGTATCCATGAATTACCATATAGGTGGCAGTACACTAAACACAGAAAGTGTGATAAAAGACTTAGGGACACAGGTGGACAGTGGTCTCACCTTCGATAACCACATCGCCACAACAGTCAGGAAATCCTTCTATGTGGCACACCTCATCACGAAGGGCTTTTCATCCAGAAAAAGGAGGTCATTGTCCCACTGTACTCATCCCTCATTAGACCCATTATAGAATACAATGCCCCATTTGGTATGTACCTCTCAAGACATCTGCAACAACTGGAAAGGCCTCAGAAATACCTCACTAAAAGAATCACAGGCCTAAAGCAGATGCCCTATGCTGAACTCAGAGGCGATCTCTGCTTAACATACAAGGCCATGTCAAACCCAGAGCTGTTGGACATGCTACACTTAAAGAAATCCCAATCCCTCAGAGCTACACGCCCAGGATCTAAACCTTGTCATCACAATAAACAAAACATGTTGGAGGGATAGGTTCCTGACCCAGAGACTCCCCAGACTCTGGAATAGATTGCCCATACATGTCAAGCAGAGTGCCTCTTTGGACCTCTTCAAGAGGAACCTTGACGATTGGATGGGAGAAAGGAAATTCACCCCAGGGATCACGTCAGTCGCCCTGCTAGACAGGGGTCCAGGAAAGTAAATAATGTGGGAAGAAATATTCAGGGAATTGTTATGGCTAGGCTTGTATAGGCCCTAGGGCTGATAGCCTAGTACTAACCTATGAACCTATGAACCTATGAACTTGGTGTGGCAACTAGCCCCAAGCTGCATTCTAGAATATTTAGTGGACTTATTCAGTTTTTCCACTTTCAGGATGACAGTGTTTACAGTTTTCAGTTTTCAGTTAAGTTTCACAGCTTTACTGATTGCCTGGCATTTTGGATGCAACTCCATCTGCTATCACAACTATGTTAGCCAGAAGTGTTGTTGTTGTTGCTGTTGTTGTGTCTTTCGGCTTTTCCCAGTTAGGGGCTGCCACAGCGGAACTCCGGTCCGCTAATGATTGGCAGTAAATTTTTACGTGCCGAGTTGCCAGCTGTGATGCACAACCTTCAACGAAGGTACGCCCATTCACGCATGTCTCCACACAGAAGATGCTCTAGCTGAGAATTGAACAGGACAACGTCTTAAAGTGAGGCGACAATGCTACCGCAGCACCACCACCGCAGTATTTAGTCAGAAGTGTACCTATGACAAAAAAGATCCTAGCAGTAGACCTTATTTCATCCACTTATGTCCTATTTATGACATTAAAGTTTACAATGTCTTTAGTCAGAAGTGTACCTATGACAAAAAGATCCTAGCAGTAGACCTTATTTCATCCACTTAAGTCCTATTTATGACTTTAAAGTTTACGATGTCTATATCATGCTCAACCATACCATTAATTGCCATTATAAAAAGGTAGCCGAGAAATGATTAATTTACCAAAGGCTGCTCATGTTGGAATAAATACCAAGAGAACGCCTTAATCTGTATTTGTGTTCCTTCTCTAAAATATGTTAATGGCAAACATTTCTCTAAGTACAGGGTAGAGTTAGACAGGTCTCACTCACAAACATATTACGACAGTAGAGACATGACTTCATTCTTTACTTGAAGTTCAGTTTGGGTTGCCACCTTTTGTTGTGGCTAAAACCAGAGTAAGGCCACACCCCTCGCATCACCAGTAACCCCACCCAGCCTTCCTCCACACATGCTCTGCCCATGTTGTGATGTCATTGTGGTGTCACCTGGTGGGGAACGCCCTCTTTTTCTGTTCCTGCTGCCTGCATGCGGCTGATTTGCTATGCTTTTCTGTAAAACAGCATAGTAAATCACGTGATTTACAAACTCCGATAGTCTGTTTCCCTTTTTGAAACAGAATATCGGAGTTTGTACAGTGTTTTCCAGAATACCAGAGAATCAATTTGATTTCCGGATAGTCCGAAAAAAAATGGAGGGGTGGCAACCCTAAGTTCAAACTGTTAAGCTGAGAGTGCCCTTCTTAAAAGACCATCAGGAAATAATGGAAGATTGATCTGAAAAACGAATCAAAAAGAATGTGAGTCTGGCAGACTTTGTAAGAATGTCTGAGAAGTAGATGAAGTGAGGAATCTTGGGAAACAAGGATTAGGAGGAGTTGGAAGGTGAGATGAGGTGGACAGAGCTGAAATTACTGAAGATGTAAATATTTTTATTTGGATGTAGACCAACTCAGGTCACAAGGTTCATATTTATGTTGCTGAAAAAGGAACTAATTTGCATTTGTTTGCCCAAGGAGGTAGGCAGGATGTCTAAATCTGCTTTTAACTCATTAACACTTATGTGGTGTGAAATGTTGCACCTCTTAATGCCTGTACACATCCTTACTTTTCAGAGCATTTTCTGAAAAATCAACTTCAAAAGCATAATATAATCAACTCTTTTTTACTGCAGGACATCCTAGCTTAGCAGTTTCAATGTCATCTTATTAATAAATCCTTGCCCTTTATATTTCTGGTTATTGTAAGTTGGTAGGTCAGTCCCAAGAAAGGCCTGGATCCCATAAAGAGCAAGAGGTTTTAACTAGAAGTTTATAAAAAAGGTGCTATGGGCTTGAATGAGTTAATTGCTGTTCTGAGGAGAAAGAAATTGATAGGCTAAGGCTCCTTAAATATCCATTTTCCTTCAAGTAAACTTTTAGAGATCACCCAGATATGATCATTATGAAGCTTGTGCAAGTGTAATGGTTGTAAATTAGGCTTGTAGAAATAGCATTAATTAACACCTGATCTATGCAAACTGGCCTGCACCTCAAATATTTCAGTTTTGTCATGAATGCTATAAATATTAAAGAACATGAGGATGACTGTAATAAGCTGTTATAACTGGACTTATGTGAATTGTAAATGGAGCAGCAGTAAAACAGGAAAAGAAGAAAGGAAATGCAGATATTAACCAGATCTAGTTTTTGTTGAGAAGGGAGGGAATATATGCTGCAATAGTCAAAACAGTGTGAAGGCTAAAATTAGGAAGCATATTGAGGGTTAGTACACAAGAGGACTTAGGAGGCATGCTAATGATGAAAGGTGAAAAGGGGGTTAATGGGTAAGAAGAGGCTGATAGAGAGGGTGCTAACCCAAACCCTAACACTGCCCCATCCACCAACCCTAACCCTACACCATAACATCATTAAAACACACAACATCCATCCTCCACTCATCCCTGACCTAAAACCTAACTCACATGCACACATGGTCACACCCACCCAACCCCACTTACCTGTGTCAACATTCCATACCATCAACACATCCACTGTTCAGCCATCCATACCATTGACATATCCACAATTTGGCCATCCACACCATCAACATTAAATCAAACCTCTACGTTTGTTGAATAAACATACATTTGGTAATACACAGGGGAACTATATATATATATATATATATATATATATATATATATATATATGTATATATATATATATATATATATATATATATATATATATATATATATATATATATATGCACCTGCATATATGTATATATATATATATATATATATATATATATATATATGCACCTACTTCATTTCACTGAAAACACACTTCACTAAAACTCATTTCATTGAAAACTAATTTCCCTGTAAATCAGTTGCCTGAGCACAATTCACTGAAAGCTCACTTCACTGAAAACTCATTTGACTGAAACTCATTTTGTTGAAAGGTATATGCCCTGTTCCCCACTGTAGTGCAATTGTGGAGTTAGTATATATAGTAAGGGGGGATGTGGAGGGCACAGCCTCCAATATTGGTGGGGCGTGTAGGGCCACCCACACCATTTAGTAGTATATGTTATCTTCTGGAAAAAGAGCAGTCCTTCCTAACACTATCCATGTCTATGGTTTCCAGCATTTAAAATAGGTAGGGGGCTCCCCCCACCCCCCTTACTATATATACTAATTCCACAATCACACTACAGTGGGGAACAGGGCATATACCTTTCAACGAAATGAATTTCAATCAAATGAGTTTTCAGTGAAGTGAGCTTTCAGTGAATTGGCTCAGGCAACTGATTTTCAGGGAAACTAATTTTCAATTAAATGAGTTTCAGTGAAGTGTGTTTACAGTGAAACAAAGTAGATACATATATATATATATATATATATATATATATATATATATATACACACACACACACACACACACACACACACACACACACACACACACATATATATATATATATATATATATATATATATATATATATATATATATATATATATATATATGCTGTATTTCTTTGTAAATAAGAGTTTACCAGAGAATAAGGCCTAGCATGGTTTTCCAGGGTGGTTATGATATAAGCCCTACCCCAAAAATAAGCCCCAGTTAAGATCGTCAACAACACATGACGGATGTGTTGAATTATAAAATAATATTATTGACACCTGTTGACTATCGTACACCCAACTTCTTCCCTTTGCAGAAAGTCATAAGATTCTTTCCCTGGGAGTCCTCCATGATTCTTACTGTAACCCTAATCATCCCTCACACTTGATGGTTGAGCTCCTTGGCCCATAAACACTGGCAGGTGTACTTTGATTGGTCAAAGTACAGAAAACGTGCGTAAAGCACACGCACTTGATAACAAATGTCTGTGGTTGTGTCTTCTTAACCGTCGCCATTTTGTGTTGCCACTCTGGTCTCGTAAGTCTTCAATTAACTCCCCTAGACAGGATGAGTGCAAAAAGAAAGAGCTATTCCACTGAGTACAAGAAAGGACTCATGGAGGACTCCTGGGGAAAGAATCTGATGGCTTTCTGCAAAGAGAAGAAGTTAGATCTTCGAATGGTCTGAAAATGGAGTGCAGCGTACGATAACCTCAGTCAACAGGCTGATGAGAGAAATGCTAAGAAGTGCAAGTGTGGCTCAGGTCAGCAACCATTATTTCCTGAGCTGGAAGACATCATCTGTGAATGGATTGCTAACAGGAGAGCAAAGGCTTTGGTTGTGCACAGGGATGATATTCAAGCATTTGCCCTTGCAATGGCACCACAGTTAGAAATATCCCCAGAAGAATTCAAAGCATCACAACACTGGCTGGATGGCTTCCTTCAGCGATATGAACAGTCTCTAAGAAGATCAACAACACTGTTCAAGCTGGAAGATACTGAAGTTATTAAACGTGCACTTGCGTTCAAGTCCTTTGTTGATGGCATCAACTTTTCTAAATGCCAACTCTCCAACATGATTGCTATGGATGAAACTGCAGTGTTTATAGGCCACGGATCTCAAACAACAATTGATCAGAGGGGGTGCCTTGTCAATCTACATTCCCTCCACTGGTTACAAGAGTGCACATGTTACCTGTATTTTGACAGTTTGTCTAGATGGAAAGAAAACCCCACCTCTAATCATTAGTAATGGCAAGAAAGTTAAGACTGAAAGTGTTTCAGGCATTTACATTCTCAAATCTGAAAAAGCCTGGTGCACACAAGCAGTTATAAGGAAGTGGGTCAGTGTAATGCTGCCACTTGTTTTGCGAGGTGGCAAAAGAAGTCTGCTATTCTGGGATTCAGCCAGCACTCACTGCGCTAAAGTCATAAAGAAATTCCTTGCATGGAGAAGAATAGATCAAATAATGATTCCCGCGGGAATGACTGCCTCTCTCCAGACTCTTGATATTGCAATAAACAAGCCATTCAAGGACCATTTGTACATGGAACTCAATGACTACATTGAAAATAGAATGGATGAAAAAATCATGGGATAAAATCACTGACAGCTGTATTGCCAATGCACTACTTGGACAAGAGGTGCTCATTTAAGGAGAGCTCTGTTGCTAGGCATGACAGATTGGAGCCAATGGTTCTACAGAAAATGGAGTCACAAGAAATTCAGGCCAGAATTCAGAGGTTGGAGACTTATGACAATGTTCCAGAAGAAGATGACATGACTGTATTTGAATAACTTTTCCATTATCGGGGCAACAGAATGGATTGCTTCTGCTTTCAGTTTTATTCCCCTCCTCCAATACACATGTACTGAGATTTTTCTTCACTTTAAGCATGAAATATTGCACTGTGAAAGCCAAGGTGTAGATATTCTGAAGTTGAAATGTTTGTTGCACTGTTTATGTAGAATTCTCACACAACTGTTAACACGTTGCTTAGAACTGTTGTCCAATAACACAGTACTAAATAAATGTGAATTTATGTACATGAATAAATGTTGATTTTTGTACATGAATAAATGAATAAATGTAGTGGGTAAATAAGGCATCTTCTGATAATAAGCCCTAATGCATATTTCGGCGGGGGAAAGAGTATAAGACCCTGTCTTATTTTCGGGGAAATACGGTATATATATATATATATATATATATATATATATATATATATATATATATATATATATAGATATATAGATATAGATATATAGCTATATATCTACATACATACTAAAAAAAGCAGCACTCAATTAAATTTAATAAATACACTTTTTAACCAAACAGTGCAATTCCTTCCCACAACAGACCCAGGAACCAGGGCTTGACCCAAAGGCTTTCTCAATACCAGTATAGCTATAACTCTATTATATATATATATATATATATATATATATATATATATATATATAGATATATATATATATATACAATAATAAAATAAAACAGAATCATGGCCACCAGCAGCTGGTACTGAAACATATGAAAATAACCAAGAAAACAGACTACCCTAACTACCACATCACTGGTCATAAACTATGTTGCTTTAATTAAATTGCATTAAAACTCCTAGTATATACATAAAATAAAATAAAAGATGAATGCTTTTAAGTAAAACTCTTCTTCAGATCTACTAAGTGACAAATCCTAAAATTATTTAAACACACTATTAACCAATCAACTTGGAAATGCAAATCAGATGTAGTTCAAAGAAAAACAGTATTAGTCAGACTGAATGGCATAAGCCAAAGTCATCTCCTTTGTTGAAACTTAACTGCTCCTCTATTGGTTTAAGAAAGTTATTCTAGTCCAATCATAACCTGAAATAAACGGCATTTCAAATAATTTCCCATTGGTTATTTCTAGAGTCATAATCTAATAATGACCAGAAGACTGCATGCACCCTCTAGAGGTAGGTTTAGAGATTGTCATCAAAAACTAGTAAACTATAGGTCTAATTTTTTTTCTTTCTCCAGTTTCACGGAATATTGTTAGAGTCTAGATAGCATCATCTGACCCATTCAATAGAAAATGAAGTGCAGTACAAAGATAGGGAAAGTCCCAGCCACAAACTGACTCAGACACTTGCAAGTATTAGCAGTGCCCTTCACCCAATCTCACTCATTCATGGAGACAGATTTAAAATGACTTTTGGCGAAACAACAAAAGCAAAAATCAGTGATTAAGCCTACACCTTTTTAGGGCTGTTTGTGAGGAAGGCAAACATTTAGTCTAGGAGGTGTGTCCGCTCGCAAGTTTCCTATCCAATGCATTTCTGCAAGATCAGTCTCTACCATGATGTCACCACCTCAGATATTTTCATGCACTATCTGCAAATCTAAAACGAGAAAATGTAATTATTATGTATTAAAATGTGCTTCATCAGCCCACTCTTAGTATCTTTCAAGCCAAGGCCATTTATATCTTTGGATGTTCTTTCTATGTGTTGCCTGTTGGTTTTACCAACATAAAAACTATGACAATACTGGCAACAAGCAATGTAGACCACATTTCTCATTCTGCAGTCAGCATAACGTTTCAGCATATTTTCCTTGGTGGTGACGGGATGTAAAAAACCTTGTTTTTTGGAGATATATTTGCATGCCGTGCAATTCCTGCATGGATACGCTCCAGTTCTGTTAGAATGAACATGATCATAGTTGACTAATCCTTTGCATAATAAACACTTTAAGGTCTTGTTGTTTCTAAAAGAGAAAGCTGGGATATCACCCACTATTACCCTGGTCCTATCATCACTAAGCATGATTTTCCAGTTGTTCCTTATAATTTCACACACATATTGAATGTCACTGGAACACGTCAAAATGACTCTAGTATGCAAGTCAGCTGGAACATCTTTCTTGCTGGGTTCAAGCTGAGTATCCCTATCAGTATTTCATACGAAGAATAATCTTCCATGCATATTTCTCTGTCTTTTGACCTCTTGCATATAATGTAGGGCTTTCTTCTTCTTACAGCCCCTAGATATAAACTGTTTTCCCAACATTTGCTTCACTTTCTCAAAGTCTTCTTCTCTGGTATGTAGTCTGCAGCTGCTTAACATCTGCCCCTTAAGACTGTTGTCATACATATGATGAGGATGCATACTGTCACGCACCAATAAGTTGTTCCTTTTAAACTCCTTGTTATATAAAGCAGTACTGATACCATTATTCATATCTAATTCTAATAGGACATCTAAAAATTCTATCTTAGTTTCATATTGTTGCATTGTAATCTTCAAAAAATTGGTAGCGGTTTCTAAATATGCAATAAAGTTCTCCAATAACTCCAGTGTGCCTTACCATAAAATATAAACATCATCCATAAATTGTTTGTAGTGTTTTATATGTGGATGAAAAATGTTGTTCTTCAGTACATGATTGGCTTTCCAGTGTGCTAGAACTATGTTGGCATAACTCTTCGCACAGGCAGTGCCCATGGCAACTCCCCATTTCTGCCAATATATCTTGTTGTCATATATAAAGATGTTATTCTCCAGTACAATACTCAACAACAAGACATACATACATACATATGGCAAGCAAAGATAAATCATTGAGCAGAGGCAGGAAAAGGAGGAAGATTTCCACCGATCAATAACTGGTAGAACTTTTGTCCAACATGATCTGGTTGTTAATTTTAGCTACTGCAACTTCTCAGATGCACAGATGTCTTCACTAAATAAGGTTCTTTCATTTATTCCTGCAGTTCCTTTACAACTGAGTGTTGTCATGGTTAACCCAAAGATGTTTTGCAGGAATGTAATGTTAAAAGACATTTTGGGGTGTAATGATAATAACATGAAAAAAGGTTTAAGAAAACCTAGTACACAAAATAATGCCATCATGGATATTTTTTTGAAAGTTTGTGAAATGGACTTCACATGAGATTAAATGAATAAAGGCACCACTTCCACAATTTGAAATATGAAGAGAGAATAGCCCTGAAAGAATTACAGTGTAATAAAACTATTGTTATACGTCCTGCAGGTGAAGGGGGCACTATTGTTGTCCTGGATAGATCCTTTTATGACAATAAGCTGCTAATCATGTTGAGTGATGAGACCACCTAAAAAGTAATTTATCACTCAAGATTGTATCAAATGGAAAAACATATAATTTACTCCATGCATGAGCTCCTGATGTGCCGAAAGATAGATCAAACCTCTTATGAATTCTTTAAAGTTATACACCCAGTTATACCACTTATCAAGGGGCTTCCTAAAATTCACAAAGACTATGAGGACCCTCCATTACATCCCATAGTTTCAGGTGAAGGATGGGCAACCTCTTTCTTTATGTATTGAAGAAGAATTGAAGGATGCACTGACACTGGCCCCTACAGTTCTGAAAGACACTCAAGATTTTCTAAATTCCCTGTCCACAATTATGCTAGCAGTCCCCAATTAGGAACAGAACCATATGGTGACAATGAACATAAACAGCCTATTTACAGTGATACCCATTACAGAATATCACTGTCAGGACGAAAACGCTCAAATTGTATTAAATAAAGGGGTTGTCTTCTTCCCTTGGCTGCTTCCTCGTATTTTTATAATTTATTCATATTGCTGGTTAAGATATGCTGCTTTTTACCCTTAGACAACAGTTTCTGCCTTTTGTTGTAAATCTTGTTGACAGAGGATGTCCACCAAGCAGGTTTGTGTTTCCTTGAGGAGCAGGTTTTAGTTCTATTGGGTATGGCTGAGTCCATGCAGTTGTACAGGTGCTTGTATACTGCATTGGCGTACTGTTCAGTATAGTTGTCTGCATCCTGTGAGGGGGCGGTGGTGTGAAGCTACAGATACCCTCCCTTAGGAGGCTATTCCCTAAAGGGAACATTTTAGTCTATGACAGACCAGATCAGTGCAGTATATATTGGGGAGTAGGGATGTATTTGGATCTAAAGGAGATACTCGTAATCAGCTGTGCCAAACAGAAGGATTTCCTAACCATTTTTGTGACACGATGATCAAAGGAAACAGAATTATCTACCCATGTTAGAAGGTTTATCATTACATCTTCATTTCAGAGTGGAATGTTGCCAATAATATAAGGTACGGGCAGATGGCTTGTTTACCAAATGTGACAATATTGCACTTTTTATTGTTAGGTTTAGCCAATTTTCTGTGCATCAGCTATTAACATGTGCAACCTCAAGTTGCAGCTTAATCATGTCAGAAGAGGATTCAAGGATGACACCCAGGTCAGTATTTTTGCCAGTAGTTGTACTTAGTTACACCGGTCAGATATTCAGTACTGTCACATTTAAAATGCAATTCCTTTCATATTAAGAATGCAATAGTATAACTAACTGCATGGTATTGCTTCTCTCACAAGATGGATGTTCTCTTGCTGATTAACTGGTAAGAAAGAGGTTATATGTTGATATTCTAAGTGGTGACAGACAGTAATATGTGCATTCTGACTTATACAGCAGCTCTAATGTGTGTGCTGTGAAGTAAATGAATGAATGAAAGCAGTTCATTTGTCATTGTCTGTTTATTAATAGATCCACTGTTGAAACACAGGAGGAAGAATGCCTTGGTATAACTCTACGTTGCAGTTATTAATTTATTTCTTATACTGCATGAGTATGTTTTTACAATATCTTGCACACTATATGTATATCCATAGACTGGATCAAGTGAAGCATACAGATGACATGTGCATCTCAAACAGGATAATATAAATAGATAGAGGAGAAATATGGACTCTGAAGGAGGAAAATAGCTGACTGGCCACCTTGTCTACCTGTAGTAAGATAGGTGCCTACTTAACAAATGCCTCTGTTTCTTTGTCATTCCATTTTACACTGCAATCATCTTGTGGGTTTTTTTTCATTCTATTTTGAATTTGATTAATATTTTGTAGCTGTGCTGCTTTGTTACCTAGACTATTTAAATCACATTTTCAATGAAATAATACCTCTTTATGTTTTTACCTAACTCTGCTTTCAATATTCATGCATTGTGTTCTTGTTCTCATGCATCTTTTTATTTGAAGCATGGTAGCCACTTTGACTATGGTGATATCTATGAGGTTCTGCTTCCTTCTTATAAATGGTAATTTCTGAGAGCTGCACCGAATATGTTTTCGGGTGCAGAGGAAGCACGTGCAAGTCTGACCTGCGTCTATCTGGTCTGGTACTTAGAATAACGAAGTCTTCTACCAACAGTCTGTGTAAGGATAAATGCTTTGATCAGCTGATTCCTCTTCTCTCACATCATAGCACTACAAGTGTCTTGGGGAGAAGTGTGAGGGTATGAATTTGAAGACTGGTTTTGATGAAAACAGTCAGTCCAAAATTACATTTGGACAAGTTTAGAAAATATATATTGTTTTAAAAATGTGTTTTTCTGGAGTAGTTAAAATCCCACACAAAGACAATGCAGAGCGCTGAATCATTCTACATTTCCAAACCTAGTATTATCAGCCCTCAAACGAATTGCACCTCACAGGACAGGAGATTTCTCCATGCTGTATACAGTTTGACTAATTATACTTGTTAAAAATAAACATTAACAGGAATGGTACTGGGGTTAGCACCCCAGTACCCCTCTCCTGATTTGTTTTGTTTTCCTTACTTATCACATTGCCTGCCAGCAGTTAAGCCATTTTAGAACACCCCAGTGCACTTTTTTCTTTGTTGCTGCTACTAATGTGTATACATTTGCTATGTTTTTTTTTATCTTCTAAAAACATTATTATGCAATTTCTGCACTGAACAAAATCTGGCGGTCTAGTTTTGGCAAATCTTTCTTCCTTCTTTCTGCACTTTTTTGAGACTCAGCTATACAGTACAAGCTTGTAGCCACAAAAAAGGTGAACACTTCGTCCCATCATGCAATGTCGTTTAAACAGAGTGTGAGAAAGTCGGACTGCAGAAATGACACTTTGATGTCTTGTGTGCTTTATTCTCAGTAGACAGTGTTTATAGTGATACTCTTTGTTTCCTTTGACTTGAACAATGTTTTACCTACACTTTGACACGTAATCCCATTCCAGATATTCCTAATTGAAGCCGTTAAGACTTTTATAACTGCTGATGGAGCTCTGATGAATGAAGTTTAGTTATGTAACTAAGATGCTGCTGTCTGACTGAACTCACTCTAAACCTTCGTATCTGCAGTGTAAAGCCTGTATAAGACAGTCTATGGTTTTCTTTTCCTGTATAGTCATGGGGCTTGTTTAGAATACTCCTGCCATGTTTCTGCTTGGAGTAAAGGATAACCAGGCTTTGTTCACAGACTTTCTCATCCAACAGCCATGTGACTGAGTTAAAGAACTCTCCAGAGTTTCTCTGACATGATTTTGCTGTAGTGAATCCATGCTGTTTTGTTTTCTTTGTTCTGTTTCTTTCTCTGCATTCGTATGTGTTTCCTTCAGTATGATGCAGTATTTTAGCAGGACTGAGAAATGACACTGAGGCAAGGAAGCAGAGGACTCTATTTCATCCCATCATTGCATTAACATTTTATCATAGCATGCTTGTTACTAACGCAGCATGGACTGAACAGAGTCCTGATCAAAAATCCAATTAAACCTTAAATATTGAAGCACTAGCATAATTCTAAATAGTGCTGATTGTGAATTACATCAATTAAAGAAATAACACTGATTTGTATACTTTAAGTCTTAACTTTGCTTAAATCATTCTCCATTAGATTTAGTCTGCTTTACTCAGACTATTATTTTCCATTAAAAACTGCTAGCATACAATCTTGTATGGAACTGTCAGAGATCAGCATTAATTCTCTGTAATTTCTATTTAAGAGGACATGTTAATGCTTTCCAGGAGATGGCAGCAAATTACACGAACAGCTATAGCTTTGCAGCTTTCTGATCCTCTCCTACTAGCTTCTATCCTTTCTGTATTAATAATAAAACATGTAGGTATGCTGCTTAAGTGCATGTCTCAAGTGTATATATACTCTTCAGATCCACTTTTTTTTACCTTCTGTAATGCACAAAGCACAACACCATAACAATGATTTGTTTTATTTTGCCTCAGTCCTGCTTGTTTTATAATATTTGTATTGGTTGACTTATTTCCACACAGGGTAGCATATTCTTATTTTCTTCTTCTTCATTTGGGCTGCTTGTGCTTCACCATCCATGCAACACATCTATAAATTTAGCTTTTTAATACTGTGGGCATCTTTACGATTTATTTTTTTTCTCTAACACAATGCAGTGTATTCACCAAATATACTTGTTCAGTGAATTCTGTCATTCTCTGTGCATAACATATACTTACCTACAGTTGCTTGAGGTGAAATTCCCTGAGCGTCAGTAATCTGCAGAAAGAAAAACATGAACGGCATAATGTTGAGCACTTTTTCCCATAGAAAATCATTGCTGGTACAGTTTCTAATTGTATATCAGCAATTATTCACTTTTAAGAGAGATTTCTCACTCCTTTGGGTTGGTGCAACAATGGAGTTGGTATATATAAGTTTGGGGGGTACAGGAGCGTTTACTCCCTTGCAAAAAAAAAAAGAAAGAAAAGGAGTTTTTTGACCCTTTGGATTTCTGAATTTTTTTTTGTTGTAGTTCTTTTGCAACATCCCCCCAGATTCACTATTCTTCTGTGCAGTACTAGCTTAGTCCTGCATGGTAGCGGCCGTTTAAAAGCAGCACGGCAGTGCACCAGGCATATGAATGAAGGTGCGCTGCCTGAGATCCTAAATGGGCACAGAACATGTACCAGTGCAGGGGGCATGTCTGAGAGCAGAGCTCTCAGAATATAGATGCCCCTGCAAGCAAGAACAGCAGGTTAGCAATAAGAATAAGTGAGACTGCTCATAGGTGTTCGCATATCCCCAGCAACATCCCCCCAAGTTTATAAGAGCAATAGTTAAAATATAAAATATAAACAAGCTAATTTCTTTTTATCAAACAGATAAAATTTAACCATAGGTGCGCGGGATTGACCATTGCTTAGCTACATTTATTGCAGCCTAAATGGCACAAGAGGATAAATATCAAGATGTATGCTACTGAAGCAGTACTACAATAGTGTAATGGGCAGAGCATTTGCCTGACAAGAAATCATTTCCGGTTCAAGTCTCACTCCAGTACATTTCAATTTCCATGTCAGATCACTTTATGAACAATTTTTTTTGTTGCATAACCTACTAAATAACATATATTTGTGAACTGGAGTACTGCATTAAATGCAGATGTGAGGTGTCATTGTCATAATGTTGTAAAATCCACAGATAAACACAAGTGCCCCATACAGTATATGTACACATGAATCAGGACTACAAATCAAAGGTACAATGTGTAATGAATGATAAATCCATAGAGTGTCCAAATCCACCACCTTTCCCAAGAACCATTTTGCATTACTGTCTAAATTAGTGTGGGGGAAAGCAGGAGAAAGCACTATTAAGCAACAGTAAGCATATTTAAGCAGTAGTAAACAAGTTTAAGCCAGTTTGCATGGGGGTAAGCAATGCACACACAGGTTAAGCAAGATTGAAGCTAACCTCTGTAAGCATATTTAACTAGAGGTTAGCATTGATTACCTTCACGCAAACCCGCACAAACCTACTTACAATTGCTTAAAAGTGCCTTAATCACTCTGTATGGAACAACTGCTGTTCTGGCCAGAAACAAAATAAACAGCTCGTACAGGTCTTGAACCCAAGACCCTATACACTATAGTCAAAGTAGTTAAGCATTAAGCCATCACAACAACACCTAAGCTTGAGGTATTACCAAACAGATCCTCACTATAGGAAAATCAAACTTAACATGCAAAATTAATCTTTATACAGTTTTATGTTGTATAACCTACTACATAACATAAATATGTGAACTGGAGTACTGCATTAAGCCCAGATGTGATGTGTCATTGTAATAAAGTGTTGAAATCCCCTAATAAACACAAAGACCCCATACATTGTAAGTGCACATGAATCATGGATACCAAACACATATATAACATGCAATGAATACTAAATCAATGCCAAACAGCAAATAGTATGCAACAAATTAAAATTAAGCAACACTAAGCATTGCACAGACCAGCTTAGTAGGTGTAAACAATGTGTAGGCCAGCTAAAATCAGTTTGCCCATTGGTATACCCCTTTAAGCAATGCCAACCTCAGGTATGCAGGTTTGCTCATAGCTTAGCATTTTAAAAACCGTCCAATCACAGCAAAGTGCGGGAAATCAGCCCTATTTAAACCCAACAGGTGGGAATACATCTCATAACTGGTTGCAGCTTCCTCCTGTTGGCACTATGGATGGTATGGGAGAGGGTGTGCACTTTCGGGCGCAGCGCTGGGGCATCCAGGAGTCCAGAGTCATGGCAGAACTCCTTGGTAAAGAACATGACCAGAGACTACTGCAGGGCCAGTACCAGGGTTCCCAATACAAAGCGGAAGCCAGGGGCCGTCTCGCGTATGACCTCACCAGTGCCGCTAGCATACCTTGAACTGGTGAGCAGTTCAGGCATAACTATGCTGACCTGTAGCAGAAAAAGAGGAATCTCTTGGATCAGCAGATCAAAGAGGCTAGGAGGATGGGGATGTCCCAGCCATGTATAAGTATCAGTCCACTACCTGTTTAATAATTGCCAGCTCATGTATATTATGGATAGGTATGGCTAAATATTCCTCTTATGTCTTTTACAGTGGCAGATGAGCGGGCTGTGAACCAGGAAGCCCATGCCTGTAGATCACAGCGGTTGTGATGCGAGGCAGGTTAGTAATACTCTTGCATGTACCGTCACAGGAAATAAATCTAAAAGTAGTAGAAAGTTAATCACCTGTATAAAACGTGTATTGTTTAAGGCATGTACTGCATACACAAGAGAATATGGCAGGAAGAGTCTCATATAGGTTGTATGCAAATAAAAGCAAAATAGCTGGAAATAAAGGTTTAACTGCTGGACAGCATGTGTTTACTCTGGTATCATATGATAATATAGAGTTGCAATCTCTTAATAGTACTGTTGTATTAAGCACTGTTACCCACACTGTGGTACATAAATAAAATGTGCAGGAATTTCTGTATATGACTGTTGTAATCACAAGAGGTCATATAGTACTACTGAGAGAGACTTAGACAGAAAACAGTGAAAAGATCAACAACATAATCCAAAGAGCACACTCAACTGATACGTGAACTGTTGTATTTTTAGCACACCACAGCCATGGTTCAAATCCTGGGAGTGGTAGTAGGCTGTATGCAGAAGAATACCCCACAACTGTACAGATATGTCCAGACTGTCCAGTTAATTGTCCCATATCCGCTGCCTGTCACCCTGTCCCCCTGGCAAATTAGTGGATGATCCCAGACGTTCAGGCAGCAAATAAGAAATACAACTGATTGCCAGACATCTATAAGAGCAAACCTGTTACTCTAGCAGCTCCCCAAAATGTTATGAGAGTAATAAGCCAAGTATGTTCCATCTCTACCCCCATGTTGTGAAGCTGTGATCAGAGTGTGTGCAGTAACAGTGAGATGTATGTGCATAATACTAATGTGGAATATGGTAATATGTGTGGCAACATTAAGGTAGTGCTAACAAATATTGCTCCCACAGGTCTGTCAGATATGAGCCCTGTGCCTAGAAATAAAAGATTGATATCCTGTACTGGTACTGTTTACTTTGGTATTGTATGGCATTCTTAGTATTGCAGTTGCTCAGAATAATAAGGTATTACTCATCACTGTCACCCACACTGTGCTACATAATAAAACTGTCTAGGACATCCTGTATAAGACTGTTGTAATTACAAGGTCAGATTGTAAAACCACAGGAGACTTATATACAGAAATTATAGAAGAGATACACAGCAATATCTATATAGTACACTCAACTGTGATGGACAATGCTTTATTTTAGCAGACACAGCCATGGTTCGAATCCTGTGAGTTGTAGTA
>NC_056744.1:1675123941-1675141441 GCF_019279795.1 Protopterus annectens | reverse complement strand
TGAGCAGCACTGACTGACAAGATGTAAGCCATCATAGTGTGTGTTGTGTAATAGAAAACATGTATATTACTGCAGTCAATAGCTGTTGGTGGAAGTAATGCCATAATGATGGACAGGCGGGTTCCAGAGCCCACCACTTGCAGGACACTCAAGTTAATGTGTAATGTAGCATGCGGAAATGCCATAGATGTGTAATAGACTTACCTGCAATCTGTCCCTATATATACCTCCCTAATGTTAGGCTGCAGCCATATGTGGCACCTGTTTGTGTTGTAGCAAGGCAGAACAATGCCGCTGTGCAGGAAGGAGAGTTAGAGATTGTGCACCTGATGTCTGAATGTACCATATATATATATATATATATATATATATATATATATATATATATATATATATATATATATATATATATTTATATAGGTATGTATATGTGCGTGTGTGTGTGTGTGTGTGTGTGTGTGTGTATATATATATATATATATATATATATATATATATATATATATATATACACACATAAATATATACACACACACACACACACACACACACATACACACACACACATGTATGTCTACAGATATACAGGCACCTATATGTGTGTGTGTGTGTATATATATATATATATATATATATATATATATATATATATATATATATATGTATACAAACACATATATACAACATAATATATATCTACACACAACCACACACACACATATATATATATATATATATATATATATATATATATATATATATATGCATGTCTACATATATACAAACACAAACACACACACATAGGTATATAAATACATGTCCCCTATTTTTGCATCAAAGTGCTGCATGCTATGTGTGAGGGAACATCACACATATCTCTATACACACAAACACACACATATATATATATATATATATATATATATATATATATATATATATATATATATATATACATACAGCAGTGAGTGTGCGCAACATGGACAGTTATGTCACATGCGAACCTTTTATTGGGATCACATTGCGCTTCTCTGTGAAGGTAGGATTGGGAATTTGAGGAAAGATAGCAGGTATATTTGTGGAGGTGGGTTAGGTTGGTAGATAGAAAAGACAGCCTACAGGGGTGTTATATGACACATGTGGTGGGTAAACACTCTGTATGGTGAGTGTCATCTGTGATGCGGAAGCCCCATGTGCCCCCATATGGAAACAATGGGAACAAGGCCCCCACCTATTGCCAGTTACAACAGCAGCTTCATGGCTCTGAATGTGCCTGGGCTGGAGGCTGAGCAGGAGGAGCATGTGGACCCTGTGATTGTGTACTGAGGGCCTCAAGGTGCTGTAGCACATCCACCAAGTCTCTGTGGAGCTCCCTATGCACCAGACCCTGGGGCTGACCTTGGGTGACAGGATCATGTCTGTGTGTGCCCCAAAAAGGGGACACCATCCCCTGAGGTGGTTCCATCTGACAGTAGTGCAGGACCAGTAGATGAAGAGGCCCCAGTGTGGGTCGCACATGTGATGTGACCTGGTAACATGGGCAGTTGAGGTGGGAGAGGTGGTTCTGCTGACAACTGTTCCCTAAACATGCTATTGTGTCACTGTTATAGAACATATGTGGGTAGTAATCGTCCACACATTCCCAGATTATGTCCAACAGCATGTATAGATATCCCCAATAACACATAACAACAGATGTGCAGCAATCCCATAGCCAACAGACCACATGCATATATGGAACCATAGTGGCCCTTACAATGGCATGCAGGTGACATTGTCTGTAACAGGCCAGCAAAGAAAGTGTTCCCACAGGGAACATGGCTACAAACAAATAGCACAAAGTATGGTACAATACGATATATGTCCCAATGGTAGGTAAGCTGTAGCCATACCTACTGACTTGTGTGAACAGTATGTTGTCACAGATATGGTGGGGGGGAAGACAGAGATGTGTATTAAGAACTATGGTAACCTTGCTGTCTGAGTTGCTCAGACCTGCTTCTATCTTTATGTCTTTCAGCCAAGATGCCATATGGCAGACTACCTGTCTATTCAGCGGACAAAAATGAGGTAATCATGACACACTTGGTGCAGCACTACCAGGTGCTGTTTGGCTGAACAGCCCATGAGCAGCAGGAGCGGACCACCCTGTGGGACGATCTAGTCCACAGGGTCAATGATGTCAGCCTGCATAACCGCAGTTATGAGCAGGTCCGGAATCATTGCAGTGACCTGCTTTGCAATGCCTATTGGCATGCTGCTACAGTCCAGGGGTTCACCTCACAACAGAGGGGGGGTCATGCCATCCATCCCCCGACACATGTTGAGGAGCTCCTTGCCAGCCTCATGGCAACTGCCTGCCTGCACACACAACAACGAGTAGAAAGTATAGTGGAGGTTGGTGCTGCCCACACACCGTCAGAGGAGCATTCAGGTAAGGCCAAAGGGCACATCAGTAGACCACTGTTACATATCCATCTGCATCTGTGCATAACTAACCTAGACTCCACATCCCTTTTTAAAAAACATATCAAAGAGCACCTAAAAACCCACTGGCTATATCCCTGTGCTAATCCTGACTGAAAACATTTCCCCCTTACACCTAACTTCGCTCACTCTCCCCTGATTGTTGCCTCTAAATGCCACACTTACTGATACCAGCTACTTCCTTATTTTGAATCCTCTATAAATTTTACCTATTCTTTCTTTCTTCTTCATTTTATGCCATTTGGGGGCTTTCTAATCTGCTCTTTTTATTACTCTTACTTTCTATCCTGCATACCCGAAATCTCTGCTTTTAACCAGCTATTTCATTTATATTTGTTAATTATGGTCTTGGGTTGGCTAGTCTGTTTCTGTTTTTCTTTTTTTTCCTCTTTTAGTCTTACCCATGCTTACCATTGTACCATTCTGTATTTTTGCTTGCTATTTTGATTGTTAATGGTTGCTTACTGCTTGTATTTTGGAGCTTTTCTCCCCGGGCCTCTACTGAAAATGGATATATGTCCAGCTAGACTAGCCCGGTCAACAAATGTAAAATAAATAAATAAATAAAATAAATCTGTACAGGTAGATCATGCATACGTAAGATGACATATATATATATATTCTGTTGTGTAGTAGTAGTAATAAACAGATGTGCATAAGCTGTAGTACTGTGAACTTGTACTGTTTATGTACTGTAATGCTGCACCCACCTTGTACCAATGCTACAGCTGTGGCTACTGACGTCACATTTCTCACACACGTATGTAGGTCCTTCTGGTATACCTCCAAGGCAGCAGCCTGTAGCTGGTGAGTATGGTTTATGTTCAAGCTTGCCAATACACCGGTCATGTTATGGTTATGGTATGTTCCATGCACACATCTAACACATCTACCCATAATGCATGCCGTACATGTTCACATATTGTTGCTGTTAACTGCACTGCATCACAGTGGTGACCATGATGGTGTATCTGAAGTGTATGTCAGACACGTGCAATATAATCAACATCCTGTTATTGCAGAATGTGTCCACAGAGATGAACATAATGGCAGGCCAAATGGCCTACAGTAGGGACATGTGTGAAACAGCACCCGTATACAGTGCTACAACAGTGTGTATACGAGTATTACAATGACAGCTGTTACAGATCTACACTACAGCATATCATAGTACTGTGGTCCACAACCCTTAAAACCTGCAATGTGGTCCCAACATGAGCAATGAATGTGTAATGTGAAATCGTAGGTTAGGGCAGAAAATATGGGGACTACATATATTCACAAACATTTAAAGCATATGTGTGTACACACTCCAGATAAAATATAGTGGAAGCAGATGTTGAGGTTCTGACTGCATGCATTTGTCATGGAAATGCACCTTTCAGCAAGTACACGTCCCCAGTGTCACACCACGTATTGGTCTGCTGTCCAAGACATTTGGCCATCAAATGTGCACACTTACCTGTGGTCCACAACCCTTAAAACCTGCAATGTGGTCCCAACATGAGCAATGAGTGTGTAATGTAAAATCGTAGGTTAGGGCAGCAAATATGGGGAATACATACATTCACAAACATTGAAAGCATATGTGTGTACACACTCCAGATAAAATATAGTGGAAGCAGATGTTGAGGTTCTGACTGCATGCATTTGTCATGGAAATGCACCTTTCAGCAAGTACACGCCCCCAGTGTCACACCACATATTGGTCTGCTGTCCAAGACATTTGGCCATCAAATGTGCACTCTTACCTGAAACAGAGGCAGCCGTGGCTTGCACACAACTTACATGACATGGTGTGGGCCCCATACCCAACAGGTAGCACCCATGAGCTCGACATGTAGCCATACCTCACCATTGCATATACCATGGCAAACAGTGCAGACAGTCATTTATGTGGCAAGGATGTATGAGACAGGAATTATGTAGGAAATAAACAGATGGCCATCCAAGACAGATGATGTCACATGTAGCAAACTGGTCATGTGGGATGCCTAGTAACATGTCACAACACTGAGGGGGTTGCAGGAATGTCTAGCAAGAACTGGCTATACAGTACCTTTGTCAGCAATTGCCTGGATTCTGCAAACATGTGGTCTATGGGATAGGGTAATCAGATGTGACAGTTGTACCACAGGAAACATCAGCCAGGCCTCTCTACAGGTAGTGTATGCATAACAGAAGTGGTCCCCAAAAGTCATGCATTGCAATGTGTACTGGTGTACCATGATCACATTGGAAACCTACAGACAGTATCATGTAAGATACATGTGCTGCACAACCAGTGCCTCACCCCACCTCAGGCCCGCCATCCTCATATGTACTGTGGCAATGCCAATGTACACCTGTATGTTGCCATTCATTAGCTGGGACTAGGCTGTTACACATGGTGTTCAGTGTTTGGGACACTGCAAACTGACACACATGTGTAGGCCATAGTTGTCAAGCATCTGCAAAAAGGCTGATGATGGGGAGGGGTTGTCATCATGACACACCAGTGTACTGCAGCAGGGATCCTAAAGATGCTATGAATGGCTGTATTTGCACACAGTTAGGGTCAGGAACTGTAGAACAACTAGAAACGAGAGGGTAGGCACCACAAAAGCATCCAAGGTAGTAGGCTCCAAAAATTAGAGAAAACAGTTCAAAGCGTAAATTGATGGAAACAAAGCTCGTGTGTAAAAATCCACGTAAATTCACATAAAATCCAATAGTTTATTGTGCGCAAGGTACAAACAAAACAAAATAGCGTAAAACACTTGAAAAGCGTTTTTCGTTCGGTGCTCTGCCCGAACTTCTTCAGACATACATTAGTACTGTTGAAATGCTTAATTTAAATAGTTGATTAATTAGATGAAACTACTATATTTATAATACCATTTTTTGATCAGCATATTTGACACTGGAATTTGGTTAGTGTTGTTTATATCCTTATTTAGTTGTTTCCTAAAGAAGCTTTTAAAGGATGAACATAATGTTTTTTAGGTAAATTGATATAATATATTATAGTGTGGATATACATATTTTTGATCAAAGTTTTAAATTTGATTTTATATTGTATTTTTTCTTTTTCTTTTTATTATTATATATCTTCTTTTTAAAGGTATATTATTTTGTATGTAATTGTACTGGTCTAACATTGGACGTGGGGACTGTGGTATGCTCATTAGCTAACGTATTTAGTCCGCTTGATTTAGGTTGCTTTTCCCAGGTTGGTTGATCAGCTGTTAATTGGGCGTAGTTTCATCTACAATAAACTATTGGATTTTATGTGAATTTACGTGGATTTTTACACACGAGCTTTGTTTCCATCAATTTACGCTTTGAACTGTTTTCTCTAATTTTTGGAGCCTACTACCTTGGATGCTTTTGTGGTGCCTACCCTCTCGTTTCTAGTTGTTCTTTGGTACGTGGTTTGTGACTTTGGTTCCAGGGTCAGGAACTGTGGCAGACTTAACCCTGACTGCACAGCAATAGTGACGGTGGTGTGTGAACTCCAAGGGATGCGCACGAGTTGGCCTTGCAATTATGCAGAGTTGGGGGACATGTGTAGGGCAGACTGACCATATACTGGCAAATGCAGATGGCCTGTACCAGTATACTCCTGCCAGGAATAGTGACTGCTGTAATACACATAACAGTAGGTGCAACAAACCATCATGATATGGGCATGCACATGTATGCACCCACGAAGTGTATGCATTGTGGTTAGCATCAGCACAACTAACACATTTATTAGACACTGCATTTGACTGTACAGGACATATGTCACATATCAGGCTCATGTAATGTTAATATATTCAGTGATATGGTCCCATGGCATATCAAGGAAAAGGGAGTCATATCAGTAAGGGTGTGTACACTTCTCCATAGCCACGGTAAGGTTTGACGGTTGTCAGTGTAATAGTATCGTATTGGTCATACATGAACTGCTGATGTTGACATCTTTAAATCAGACATCAGACATTCACAAATGACATCTGTCCACATATCATCCCAGGTATGTGTCAGACAAACACATAGGGGCTATGAGCAATAGAGCAGACATAACTGACACAGTAATACACATTCAGCAATGGTGTGTACACCTGTGAGGTATGGTGCACAGTACATGGCAGGGTGCAGAACAGGTGCACAGCAATACTGTGTACATTGGTGCAGTGTGTTCCAGGGGAAGGGGCATCAAATACTAACACAGCCCATGCATCACACACATGTATACTATTACCAGCATGGATTGACTATAGCTGCACTGCATGCTGTTGAATACCATATGTCACGCATGTTGACAGATGGGTAATGGGAGGTCTGTGTGTACTATGTGCAACCTCACCTGTAGGTGTGTGCATGTGTGTGTGTGTGTGTGTGTGTGTGTGTGTGTGTGTGTGTGTGTGTGTGTGTGTGTGTGTGTGTATTATTTTGTCTGTAAGTGCAATCTTGTGGAGTGGAGGGGGGTTGATGCATGTAGGATGTACGCGTACATGTGTGTGTGTGTTTGTCTGGGTGTCCATGTATGCACATGTGTGAATGTGGGGTTGTTCATACGTCAGTGCTTCCCTTTGGAATCATGCAGTACATGGACATGGACTGACACATGAGACACCAGGAATACTTGTCTGATATGTAATCTCAGGACAGCTGATAGTATAATAATGTCTGTAGCATGGAACATGCATTGGGAGAGAAACTAGACACCAAGTATACTGTTAAAATTGCTATCAGCAGAAAGGTGAATGACTATCCACATATGCAGCACTACATATGCATTGGGGAATTACTAGACAACACCAGGGAGTGTATCCATATATTATTGTTGTCCACATAATAAGTTGATTGAGCAACAGATCTTGCATCGACTGAGCAATAATTAATTACATTATTGAGTAACCGTAGAAGCCCCTAACATATGGGGCCCATGCTCACTATGTCCAGACATATCCAGGGTGAACACTGGATGACAGCAGTGAGTCCTTGTAAATCCTACTCCAATCAGGTCAAAGAGGTAATGGAGTAATAGGTCATCGTGATCTCTTGTCTAGGCATTTAGAAAAATGATACATTAATGAGTGGTATTAATGAGTGCATGTTTCCAAGTATGACGCAGGATGGGGAACTTACATGAATAAACTTGGAAGAGTCTGTAAACTCAGGGACAGGTAGGTATTATAGTGGAATTTCAGGGTGTGTGTGTGTGTGTGTGTGTGTGTGTGTGTGTGTGTGTGTGTGTGTGTGTGTGTGTGTGTGTGTGTTTTTGTGTATGTGTGTATATGTGTGTGTATATGTGTGTGTAATGTTATGCAATGCCGTATAGGTCTTAAAGTGTGTATCTTGTTTTCCCCTCACAGGTGGCGAGATGGGTCAGGGTCCCTCCTGCATGCAATCTGATGCCTGTTTCCATACAGACACCAAAAATGATGATAGGTGTGTTGAGGCACAGGTGGGGTTGTCAGAGGCCAAAACTGCGCCATCGTTTGACATTCCCCTATTATCCACCAAATCCCCGCACACATTCACAGTGCATATAGATGCCCCATCACCAGTGGCCATAGCAGAGGGACAGTTGGTGGTTGGTGGCAGTGCACAGGATAGTGTGATATCTATGGCTGCTGTGTCTGGACACAGCAGACATAGCTGGATGTCTGGGAGGGCACCACATAGGCAGATGTATCAAGGTGGGCTACTGGTTATCATGCCCTTGGCAGAAGTGCCACAACTGGTACCACCAGATGCATGTTTCAGACTATCATGAGGGTGCAGGAACATATGGAACTGTACACCAGACAGGGTCTGAGGCTGCAGAGGGCTGCTTTCTCATCTGAAAGTGGCAACATCCATGACCTTGCAGGTGCCCTCCGTAATTATACAGAGGTCATGGATAGACAGTTGGGTGAGATGGTGGGCCTCATTGACCGTGGATTGTCCGTGCTAGAACATGTGGTGAGAGTGGGATGATGGCCGAGTGGACATAGGCCAGCAACACCAACATCTGGCAGTTGACATGGATGGGCAAGAACACCAAGCCACTCCCGTAGTGGCAGTACCAGCCCCAGCACTGCAGGGGGGGCACTGTCCACACCACACCACAGCAGGCTAAGTGCATATGGCCCTGGCCATTCCCAGGAGGGAACTAGTTCCAGCGGACATATGTCATCATCAGAGGAGAGTAACACATCGAGGCCTGTACCTGGACGTGCCCATGAAACCCCTGGCAGGCACAGTCCACGTGTCTGTGGCCAGAGGTGGTTAACTGCACACCCTGCCAGGTATGGTCTGCAGCTGTCCAAGAAACACCTGTATAGGGCAGCCACATGCCAGAACTGTGTGCATACATACCCACACACAAAACAAATACATCTAGGGCAACCTCATACCTACCCACAACACATCACCACGCCCATATCAGCAACTTACACTCCTCACACACACACATGGTGTCAAACGTATGGCCCACACTAGGTCTCTGGCAAACCAACAACACACCCTGCGGATATGATGATACCTATGCCACATCCATACCTCTCAACCTGGAAACATCAAAAATCTGGACAAAGGCCCATGAAAATAGGTACAAATCTGTACACCGATTTACATAAAATTTGCATACGTAATTATGTAATCCCCACCCACTCAGATGGAATTGTGGGATATCAGCTTTCAAACATAAACTGAAGAACAGACAACCAAAATATGGCCCCGCCCAGAGTCAGACTCTGTAGAAAATGGTAACCATTTATTTTAAATGTGTAGCAATGATGTTCACTGGGAACTTGGGAAGGGAGAAAATGATGAACCTTAGGATTTTGTTTTTGGGACTATCAGTATGTGGGTTTTGATGTGCCATCTGCCAGCACCCCATTAAAAAGGGCACATCACACACCATTAGGACACTATCACCACTGGAATATACTGCAGCTCTGCTGTCATTACTGCCAAATGTCTTTAGATTTTTGCTTTTCATACAAATTCACAGTTTCAAAAACACCCTAATTCATGCTCACTGAACAAAAACACAAGCAAGCATCCTATACTACCAAAAAAAAAAAAAAAGCACTAACCTTGAACTGCAAGTGACCTTTTCTTGTAAGAAACATACAATCACACAGTAAGGCATTCTATGAATTATGAACACCACTGCAAGAACAGTAACATTTCAGAAATAAATATTTACCAAAAAAGTTGCACTTCACTACAGTCATTTACAATTCCATGTTAAAATTCAGACCAATTTCTTGGACAAAATGCACCAAAAATCTATCAATGCCCCCAGTTTTAACTTACAAGACACTGTTCACAATGCAAACATTCATGAATTGTACACACTGACAATATCACAATACTCCTGTCTAGAATGTATAAACAAATTACCCTGGTCCTAGCCACAAACAGGTTTCTGAGACATTAGCTAGGGTCCTTAAAAGAATGCTCCAAGTCAGGGAACCAACCCACCCCCCACAAAAAAGCCAAAACAATACAATTACACTTAGACATACACTCCAAGATAACACTAGTGAAAAAAGCCTTAGAGAATTTGACCCATCATGTGAAATTCTTTATCCATCCATCCATAAATTATGATACATTAAAATTATTAACCATCTTAAGCAATTTCTACAAAGTTAGCTGCATCCACTTTTTCATGACACTGGTTAACTATCACAAACATGTATACTTTTTCTACAAACCTGTATATAGTATATAAATATTTTCTAATCATTTATAAACTACTACATTAAATTGTTCTACAAACTTGCAAAACACATGTAGTACATATCAATTTTCTCCAGGACTGTACAAATATGTACTAAAATAACATGCATTTTTTTTTCTACAACTGTAGTGTACACCCAGGTAAGAACTATAAAGGGTATGCAGACCAGCTCACATACTTGGGTTATGAACCTGTAAAATAAAAAAATACTATAGCCCTAAGTAACCACTTATAATAAAAAGACCTTTAAAAAGAGGGAAGTTGAAGAAAATTCACACCTTGACTTAGTGGCTTCAAAGACCTCCCCTGTTTCTTAAAGAATGTTGTCAATTCCATCACTGGTGTTGGGGGACCCTCCCAACATGAAAGTTTGCCATGGCCTCACAACCTGTATGACACATAAGCCAACTGAACAGCACCTTAATTTATACAATCAATGTCACCTTTAACCAACGTGTGTTACAGTGGTTGACCCCTAAACAGTTAACCAATTAGTTCACTACATAAAGTTAAAAGCAAATGAAACACTTCCTCAATCCCCAGTAGGGAACTGTAAACATTCCAACTCACTGCCGCAGAGTAACATCACTTATGATTAGATATACATTGCCTTTCGATTGCTCAAAACAAATTTCCATCCCAAAACTAAACTGTGCAGAAATCAAAAAGCCATTTCCTAACAAACAAAAAATGATGCTTATAACCTTAATGCCAAATGGCTGATATATAGTCGTCAGTGACTGTGGCATCTACATTAAGACATAGAAGAAAGAACTGTTTGTTGGCCATCTTTATTATTGTTTCACTGCACATTCCATTAGAGATCACTACAAAAGATACCACAAACTAATGGCTTAAAAACAGCTTTGGAAAGTTACAATATTTGGACTACAATGGCAGTTGTAGCATTCTGAAATGGTATCCACAAATAAAGGCCTTGCTGATGACAAATGAGATCTAAGAAATAAGTACAAAAACATATGGACGTTTTTAACCCTGCCATTACAGGCATTGTTACACAAGCTTTATATTTTCATATTTTCTGTATCATTTTCCTGCTGGCCTGAAAACGGTGCATTTGGATTAGTGGTCCAGTCTTGTTAAATTAAAAAAAGTACTACACCTAAAGTAATGAATATCTTCAGCTACTGATACTCTGTGAAATGTCTCACCATTTAGCAGTTTCTACAGAGGGCATGACTTAAGTTCTTACCATCAGAATCAGTGACATATTTTAAAATATTGCGTTACACATACATCTCAACTGTCTAGCTTTTTGCCTCCTATTTTGGTATTTTCCTCATAAAACGTGTGGTTTCTGACAAATCTTTTGAGGACTGAAGCCACTAAATATTTACTGACAGACAGACAAGTTTCTGATAACTTTCTAACTGTACAAAAGTAATATATATCTTCAATATTTAAAATTTATACCTACTTTCTGGCATTTGTCTCACCGTTGTTTTTGGCTTTGTTGCCCAGATTTCCTGTGTTGAGAGGCATGTTCTTAAAGTTACCAGAATAAAGGTGGGCGAGCGACTTGTCATGCACTTTCTGAAACAAAAGCAGTATTTAAGTCTAATTACTTCCACACAATTCACTTTTTACCCAATGTCTACGGTTGTCCAATGGGACAAGCAGCAACAGCAATAATTTTAACTGAAATGAAGGTTGACAGAGATTAAATTTAAGGAGCTGAAGAGAACAGAAGCTCAATTCTAAAATGTATTTATTCAAAAAAAAAAAAAAACAGTTTGAAGACAAAAGCGCTCCAGCGCACATCTGCACAACCCTTGAGCTTAATTCCGACAGGCTGATGGAACTGACGTCATTGCGCATGTGATGACTTCAGCTCCAAAAGTGCGGAAATTAAAAAGTGTAAAAAATTGATGAAAAAAATCAGAAATGAAGGGTGCTACTTGGGAATCGTGGCACCCCATTATTGGACCCCAAAACTTGGAAAAAAACGAGTAATTTGGGATGGTTGGGAGGTCTGGCCACATCCCTGTCATCCATAACATTGACGCAGGGGCAGGCTAATATGGTTCTGATGTACACGGTGACTGAACTAAAGTGTATCAATGTATTGCTGTGTAACATGTTGTCAGCAGTAATGTTTAATGCTTACATGTCAGGTAGTGTAGCTGTCCAGCCATAATGCATTATAGCTGCTAGTAACACTGAGTAATTCTGGTCTCCATAATGTTATCCATTTGTGTTGTAGGTGTACATGTGTCAGCAGGAGGATGGTCTGCTGTTATATCTCACAAGGGGTATGGCACTGTGATGACATCATGGCTGTGCCATATCCTGGGTACAGTTGGACACATGTCACATGTCTGTATAACAGTTACTGCCTGAGCCACATGGACAGGTGACCCCCTGGGACATGTATATTCAGCAACCTTAAGTAGATCTCTCCATATACATGCTTACTCTTACTTGGCAACACTGGGACTAGACCCCTACCTAGGTATGTAGTGCTACTGATGTGTGTGGTTTTAATTGCCCACACCACACAGCATTTAGGATGAGGTGTGTTCCAGGTTATATGTTACATGCAGAGCATCCCAGGCATGTACAGTATGGTAATGGGGGGTGTAATGGTGGCATATGGACAATACATAGTGTGACATACCATCATATACACATTAACAAACACATAACAGGCAGACACACATCCAAGAGAACTGGGCCTATCAGTGCTAACTAACTTGTCAGTGTGTTCAATGTATTACAGGTAGGCTGCACACAGCAAATGCATAACTGGGCTGGATTGTGTTATCAGTTACCTGTATGGTTGATGATGACAGTGGTCACCATACAGTGGTACATGGGACATGTACTGGGGGTACCGTAGTGTAATGACAGTGTATACAGAACCCACACCCCACTATGGATATTGTACGCACTGGAACCCATGATGGCACTCTGACATACCCACCATCACACATTGACCAGGACTGCAATACAACTCATTGTCCATCCCAAGAGTGGTACTACAGGGATATGCATCTAATGTACATGCCACAGGCATAGTAGGGTGATACATTGTCACGCCTCTCCTATGGGAAGCAACATCACTATCCATAATACTGCATGGAAATGCATATTGTAACAGGAGTATGTGGCCTCAGAATGCTGTACCCTACAGATATGCACACATGCCCACATACACACACTTGCCAGAACTCAGCGGGTATCCCATGCCTATCAACCAATTTGTAGAGCAGTGTTGTACTGGTACTGCAAAGCTAAGATAGCCTTTAGGGAGAGGAGCATAACAGGGTACATGTAATGTCTGGTACAGCAGGAGCCACATCTAACTATGGCAATGGGTGTTGCGGTGGGTGTGATGCCTCATGGTATTCCCAACTACAGGTGTACTAACACAGACACTGATATCCTGAGTAATGCACATGTACACATTTGTCAATAGTGGGGGTGCATCACTGCAGGTGGTCATAGGTGTGTACCTGGCTATTGTCCATGAAGAAATGGAAAGTGTAGGGGATGTTTGTACAGTGGTATCATGCCACCTGCCATATGCCAGCAGGCAATCTATTTACAGACACCACTGTGGTGACCCTCAGGTTGAGAGTGACATGCATCAGACAATCCCCTGGGTGCCTCCTGCAAATGGCCAGTGAGGTGATCCAGTTGACATGTATGCAACATTTATTACAAAACATGGTTAGTGACTGTTTTGGAGACCTGTACTCAAGCATGATCTGTTGACTGTGGTAATGTAGTGGAGGTACCATGGCATGTGGTGCTTACAGGGTGTTGTGTCCTATCTGTGCAAGTTATAACACAGCTGGGCAGACATGTCATTGTCAGCCAAGCATAGGTTGCCTGTACGTATCCAAGCTGGATACCTGACATTTGCACATCTGTACATGGATTGACAGACATCAGCTTGCCAAGTAACTATGCAGTAGTATGAATGTATCGACAGATAGACGACTGACACCAATATTTATGCCATTACTACATGTTGGCAGCCCTCACAGACGTGCTATACAGGCAGCAGTCTACAGTTAATTTCCACATATCAGATCATTATCCAGTAGGAAATACATACTGTGACCCAGCTCACACACCAAGAACACAACAGTGAAGACTCAGAGTCCATCTATGCATGCAGGGGTGCTTGTTGCCAATACTACAACTAGCAATCTACTCTTGCTTGGGAAAGCACTGTCAACAGTAGTAATGACATGACACACTACATGCCAGTGTGATGGCACATTACCTTTGCACATCTGTACATGGACTGACAGACATCAGCTTGCCAAGTAGCTATGCATCACCCAAACATAGACTGGGAGCATTACTCTAGCTCCAACACCCTAGCCCAAAGGTTCCTAGAATTTATAAACTCAAATGCTATGGAACAACTTGTTACCACTCCCACAAGAGGGGAAAACATACTGGACCTGATCATCACCAACATGGAGACTCTATGCTCCAGACCAGAAGTGTATCCCTCATTGGTAAGATCAGACCATAAACTAATCTCACTGGATATTCACATCCCATCCCCACCCCCTGCCCAGAAAACCACAGTGAAAAACTTCTCTAAAGCAAATTTCACACTCCTCAAAACCGAGGTGGAATCCTTCAAAGCCCCCAGGCCTGTAGAAAATATGGCCCAGACCGCAGAATCCTTTATAAACGCATTCTATGAACACCTTCAGGAATGCATGGATCATGCGATTCTAAATAAAACCAAGACACAATCCTCTAAAGGCAGACGTCCTGTCTGGTGGACCCCAGCCATAAACAAACTATACAATAGAAGGAGGAAGCTACTAAATAATAGAGCAAAATCCCAAAAAGGGAAGGCATCACTGATCAGTATTAGCAAAAAACTACGGGCACTCATAAAATTGTCTAAGGCCAGCTTCGAGAGAAAAATTGCACAGGACACTAAGGATAATCACAAGGCTTTCTTTAGTTATGTTAGGAACCTGGGTGGTAATTCCCAGATATGCACAGAATTAGTCCAAAATGACAAAAAATACACTGAACCCACAGACATTGCCAACATCCTAGCTGACAAGTTCAGTGCAAACTTCCCCCCCCCTCCACACCAAAAGGGCAAATATCTATCCCAGCAGAGTGCTGCCCCCCTGACATCTCAGATGCTCAGGTAAGAGCCACCCTCTCCAAAGCAAAAAACACAGCATCAATGGGACCAGATGGTGTCCCGGCTGTCCTACATGAACTCCAAGAAGAGCTAAACCCAAACATAAAACTACTGTTCAATCTCAGCCTTACTACAGGATATGTGCCCAAAGAGTGGCGTACAGCAACAGTGGTCCCTCTCCATAAAGGTGGTGCCTCAACGGATCCTGGAAACTATCACCCCATAAGCCTGACTAGCTTGGTCTGCAAAGCTATGGAAAGGATCATCATGGACCTCATAAATAAAGATATTGGGGACCTACAGACACTGGATCCTACACAGTTTGGCTTTGTTAAGGGCAGATCCTGCCTCTTAAACCTGGTTGATTTCTTTGAAACAGTCACCAAGGCCATTGACGAGGGGAAGGTGGTCCACACAGCCTACCTGGACCTCGCAAAAGCCTTCGATACAATACCCTCTCGGGTATTATAGATAAGCTCACCAGCTTAAATATAAACCACTATGCCACTAGATGGATTGCAAACTGGCTCAAGGACAGAACCCACATGGTTAGAATTGCTGGAGCCATGTTAGACTCCAAACCAGTTACAAGTGGTGTCCCACAAGGCTCAGTCCTGGGTCCTCTCTTGTTCGGTATATATTTCTCGGAGGTACAGGCCAACATGGAAGGACTGTGGCTGACCAAGTTCGCAGATGACTGCAAACTGGGCACCATAATTGACTCTCCAGCCGACACAAGCATCCTCCAAAAGGGCCTCATAGAAACAGACAACTGGTGCCAGAGCCATGGCCTCAAGCTAAATGCCAAAAGTGTATAGTCATCCCTTTGGCAAAAACAAAGTGCCACAAATTACCACATAGGTGGTAATCCATTAAGTACAGAAGAAGTAATTAGGGACCTGGGGACCCAAGTTGATAGCAATCTCTCATTTGACAACCACGTAGCCAAAGTGGTTAGAAAAACATTTTATATAGCCCACCTAATCATGAAGGGATTCACATCTAGATCAGGGGAGGTCATCGTGCCCCTTTACTCATCCCTCATCAGGCCCATAATTGAGTACAATCCCCCTTTTGGGATGTACCTTACCAGACACCTGCAGCAACTGGAAAGACCCCAAAAGTACCTCACCAAGAGGATCAAAAGGCTCAAACAGATGCCATATGCTGCCCGGTTAAAGAAACTCCAGCTCTACTCAGTGGCATACCGCCTGTTCAGAGGCAATCTGTGCCTGGCATAAAGCCATGTCCAACCGGAATTAATGGACATGCTGCACCTCAGAAAATCCAAATCCCATCAAGCTACGCACTCGAGAGACTTGAACCTCAGCACTGAAATAAATAGGACATGCTGGAGGGACAGATTCATTACCCAGAGGCTCCCTTCACTCTGGAATAAAATCCCAGTCCAGGTTAGGCAGAGTCCCTCATTGACTCTCTTCAAGAGGAATCTTGATGAGTGGATGGGAGATCATAGGTTTACCCCGGGTATCACTTCTGTGTCACTGTTAGACAGAGGCACAGTATACTAACCTCGAAAAAGGGCATAGCAAAATAAATTTAAAATGGGTGGCGAAAGCCAAACACATTCTGGCTAGGCTTATAAATGCCCTAGGGCAGATAGCCTAGTATGAACCTATGAACCTATGAACCTGGGATACTACCCTTGTATGTAACACATTTACACTGATAAGAGTGTTGTACAGGTCATATATATTCAAGTGTCCCAGACATGGCACTCACACCCCTTGCTACTATACTGACAGCATATAGACGGAAGTTATGTACATGACATTACATACACATATTGCAGGTGTCATTACCCTGCTATGTCATCAGACTGGGATGTGAGCACAGGTTACCAGGGCTGAGCCATACTTAGCAGGTGTCAGTATTGCTGCAATATAACAGCTAAGCAGATTTGTGCATTGGTAAGTGAAGCCTACATGGTGTAAGAGCCCATACGGTTAGTTGTACATTAGCACTGCTTAGCTTCATGGAAACTCACTTAAAGCTGCTCAAAACAGTCTTAACCACTCTGTATCCAACAGCCCTTGTTCTCCCCAGCAACAAAATAGACAGCCGTTCTATGTCTTGAAGCCAGGACCCTGTACACTATAGTCACAACAGTTAACCACTACACCATGACAGCT
>NC_056744.1:1675103941-1675121441 GCF_019279795.1 Protopterus annectens | reverse complement strand
GTATGTTATTAGAGGTATGTCCCAATGCCATCTGTGATGCTGTTTGCCAAACACTGCCATGAGGTCCTGCTCACAGTGAATGAAAAGGCCCAACACCCGCATGATGTTCCTAGGTATAGGAGTGTGTTTCCATGCAATTGGCTATGGGAATAATACCACAGCTGTTCCACATGCAATCAGCTAGTGGGGGACTGCAATTCATGTAGAGGCCATCAGCTGATCATGAGCATCACTTACAAAATACAAGCTGCTGCCTAAGAAAACATGTGTACTTTTCCACATACACCAGAGAGGGAGTGAGAGAGACAGACAGAGACAAAGTAAGACAGGGAGGGGGTGGGAGAGTAAAACCTAAGCATGTTTGTATCACACACTTAACAGCACAGGGTTTCATACCCCTGCCTGACTATGTATTGCTATCATATGTCTATGCAGTTATTGCATGTGCCACATAGCTTAAATGTTGGGGAGCTGTCCAAAGGTATATCTGCAACAGTGATAAAGGAGGGATAAGGTAGGTGTAGTATATGTGCCTGTCCACATGAACAGGTGTCAATGCCAACACAGTCACACTCTCTAAGGGACAGTTGGCAGGGTCAGGAGTAGATTTCCTACCTAACTAGTTTGCCACAATACAGTAATACGTAGGTATCACATGCACCACAGGTGTTATCAGGATGATATATGGGCAAAGGGTATGTGAAGGGGTCTGACATCAGAAGGTGTGCTTCAGTTGGCCAATAGGAGGTGTAGTAAGTGTGAATGGCATCCAAATCATTATACTCCACACACACACAGACACAGGTTGCCAGTACTGACATGCATGGGTGCATTGTTTCACAGGTGTGTAGTGGTTGAATGTGCCAGAAGGCTGTACAATGATAGTTAAAGGGTATACCTTGGCATCAGTCCACATGAAAATGGTTTGCAGTGTGGCTCAGGGGTGTAGTGTCTGGACTGGCCCACACATATGGGTATTGTATTCACCATCCAATCATCTAGGTTACTCTTGTGGGTGACCAGTGCTGTGCAATGCCTGCCATGTATATGTTCTATTGTCCATGACATGGACAGTGTCTGGGATGTACACACATCCCACATGCATGTTTTGCGACATGTGGAAGTGTACCTGGGGTGTCTGGGGCAGTAGGTAAAAAACTTTCTTACACTGTGAAGGACACCAATGAGGAAGAGAAAAGGCAAACACTACTAAAAACTCCTGATGTCCACCACGGCAGTAAAACTTAATAGTAAAAATCAAAAAAGAATATAACATAAAATAAGCAGTCCTCAGTCTTCTGATAAGCGCTTTCGGCAAATAAGCCTTCCTCAGATCGTATAAAAAGGACTGTTCAGCTTTTGTATTTATAAGGCATCACAGCCATTCCTCATTTAGTTCTCTGACACACCCTTGTTGCAAACCAAAAGCAAGAAACTGCCAGACTGAGGACTGCTTATTTTATGTTATATTCTTTTTATTAAAGTTTTGATTTTTGCTATTAAGTTTTACTGCCGTAGTGGACATCAGGAGTTTTTAGTAGTGGGATGTCTGGGGCATGTTGTTATCATCAGATGTGCCATTCCTGGCCTCATGTGATGGGAACAGGCAATGGACACCAGGTTGACCCTGCACCTACATTGACAGCATGATACAGGTATTCCCTGTTGTCAGTGGCATCTGTCCATGCAGGGCATGTGTATAATGCATGGTATGTCCTTTGTGGGATACATTTGCTGGCACTACAGTTGTTGCAGGCGTCCAGTGGGGAACATAGTGAAGGAGCACTGTATGCAATGATGTGCCTATTGTAGTGATGGGGCAGGGTACCATGCCCTCTGTAGTCCACTGCAATCACACCATGGTTACTATCTGTGGGCAATATGCAGGGAACTACCAATATAGTGGTTGTTGCCTAGCCGAATGTGTTTGTGTATGAGACATGGGTTGAGAGTGTTTTCTGGGTAATACAAGGATTGCCTAAATTGTTCATCAGGCCTTGATGTCACATGTAGGGGTATGAATTGTCAACCCCAGCCTCTCTGCTGTTTGACATCTGTTATCTTTGTAAGGTGGACATTGTGACATATACTAGGTCCACCATATAAGAAATTTGCAAAACCCACTTCACAATGAGTTGAGTTGATACATACTCACAGCCACCTCCACACAGGATATGAATGATACACACACACACAAAGTCACACAGTTACCCTGTCAGGGATTGGAACTCCTACCTAACTAAAACATCACACTACAGCATTACACAGTTTATAGCACATGCTATGGACATTACTGGGCTATTTTTCCCCCAAAGGTTTATTTCAAAGTGAATGACGTCAGCAGGTTTGCCAAACAAGGGCAATGGAGATTGCACTGACTCTGAATGTCCTCAAAAGCATTGCTTCCTACACAGACAAACAAATACACTTGACATGTCTGGGAATTGAACTCCTACCTAACTAGTATACTACACTACAGCATTACGCAGTTATAGGGTGTGCCACAGAGATTACTGGGTTACTACTTTCCCAAAGGTGCATTTCAAAGTGAATGATATCAGCAGGCTTGCCAAAGTGGGGCAATTAAGGTTGTAGTGACTGCAAATGGCCTCAAAAGCATTGCTTCCTACAAAAACAAGCACATTTGCCATGTTTGGGAATAGGACTCCTAGCTAACTAGTACAGCACAATGCAGCAATACACAGTTATAGGATGTGCCACGGAGATTACTGAACTTCTTTTTCCCCAAAGGTGTATTTCAACGTGAATGACATCAGCAGGCTAGCCAAAGAAGGGCAATGGAGGCTGTAGTAACTTGGAATGGCCTCAAAAACATTGTTCTATGCACAGACAAACAAGTACACACACAAACATCCACACTTGCCATGTTTGGGAACAGAACTCCTACCTACATAGTACATCACACTACAGCATTATGCAGTTATAGGACACACCATGAAGATTATGGGGCTCCTTCTCCCCAAAGGTGTATTTCAAAGTGAATTACATCAGCAACCTTGCCAAGGTTGGACAATGGAAAATGTAGTTCATAGGTTCATAGGGGCATACGTTGATACTAGGCTATCAGCCCTAGGGCCTATACATGCCTAGACATGACAATTCTCTGTCTATGACTTCACACAATATTAACTTCCCTGCACCCCTGTCTAGCAGGGCAGCTGACATGATCCTCGGGGTAAATGTCCTATCTCTTATCCAATTGTCCCGGTTCCTTTTGAAGTGGGCCAAAGAGGCACTATGCTTGACATGTATGAGCAGTCTTTTCCAGAGTTTGGGGAGTCTCTGGATTCAGGAACACATCATGTCTCTATGTATTGTTCATTGTGATGACAGGATTTGGATCCCTGGAGCATGTGGCTGTGAGGGTTTGGAATTCTCTAAGTGTAGCATGTCCAACAGCTGTGGGTTCGACATGGTATGGTATGTTAAGCAGAGATCGCCTCTGAGAGCACAATACGTGACAGAGTATAGCTGGATGATTTTCAGATGGTCAGCATAGGACATCTGGTTTAGGCCTGTGGTCATTTTGAGAGGTGTGTCTGCAGCCTCTCTACTTGTTGCAGATGTCATGTGAGGTACATACATAATGGGCCATTGTAGTCTGTACTGGGTCTATTGAGAGATGCTTACAGTGGGACAATGGCCTCCTTTTCCTAGATGTAAAGCCCTTAGTGGGAGGTGTGCCACATAGGTGGGTTTCCTGACTGATGTGGTTATCAGAGGTGAAACCACTGTCCACCTGTGTCCCTAAGTCTGTTATCACACTTTAGGTGTCTAGTGTACTGCCACCTATGTGGTACTTCACAGATACATATTCCTTCCCAATGGGGATAACTATATATTTATTGGCATTAATCTTTTAGCCATGGCTCAGGCACCAAGCATTTCTTTCTGTAAGGCCCTTCTGTAGAATATCCACATCATGTGGGGATTCAATATTGGCTCCCAGTGTGCAGTCATCTGTGACCTTTGTTTGCCGGTGTCCCTTACTGTTGGACTGTACTTCAGAGCAGTAGATACCAAACAAGGGCGGTGCCAGGACTGAACACTAAGTTACTCCAACTGTCACTTGTCTGGTGCTTGGGTTGGTGTCACCTACATTTACAGGGTGGGTTGTGTCAGTACAGCAGTTGGCAGCCCATTGGGTGATGGTGGGATTAATGGCCAGCTTGATACATTTATCTATGATTCCAGACTGGAGGATGGTGTTGAAGGGCTTGACGAGGTCCAGATAAGCTGTGTGAACCACCTTACCCTCATCCATGGCTCTGGAGACAGATTCACAGTTGTCATTCAGGTTGAGGTGACATGATCGGCCCTTCACAAAACCAAATTGGTTAGGGTCCAGTTTTTGCAGGTTGCCAATGCCTTTGTTTTAATTTCCATGATAGTACATTCCATGGCCTTGCAGATCAGGCATGGCATACTGCTGGGGCTGTAGTTCCCATTATCCAATTGGGATAACTGTAGCTGTGTGCCACACAGTAGGCACGAAGCCTGAAGTGTGGCTAAAATTAGACATGGCATGTAGGTGAGGTGGCAATTCAGTTTGTAGCTCATGTAGTACACAGCCCAGGATGTTGACTGATCCCATGGCTGCTGTTGTCATAGCTCTGTAGAGTGTGCTTTTTACCTATCTGACCATTATTACCAGAATATGGTAATCTATCCATGTTGAGATGGGCCCTTTAGGAGTTGGGAGGGAGGTGCAGTTGACACTAAATCAATCTGCCAGGATATTGGCAATATCCCTGTGAGCAGTAGATTTAATACCATCCTGTTGTAGCTCACAGCAGTTCTGAGCATTGCCATTTAGATTCCTCACATAGCTACGGAATGGCTTACAGTTGTCTTTGGCATCTTTGGCTGTTTTATGTTTGTAACTAGCTTTGGTGGATGTTATGAGGGATATCTGCATCTTACTTTAGCAGGTAAGGGAGTATTTTGCATCCTGGAAATTCCCCCATTTCTGCATCAGTTTCCTCCTTTTGTTGTAAAGTATATTTATGGCAGGGGGCCTCAACATTGTCTTCCTTTTCTTGGTGGGGAGTGTCTTGGTTCAATATTGAACGGCAGGATTCATGCACAAGGGGATGTGCTCATACAGTGCCTTCATGTATGATTCAGCAGTTGTCCTTTCAGTTTCCATCTTCATGGGTGTCATGATCTTAGTCACATCTGACATGTGTAGAATGACATTGGCTTTGGAGATGTGTGTTATGGTGGTTTGGGGGATGGATGTTGATGTCAAGGGTGATTAGCTCATGGGCATACCTGATCACTGATGGGGTGACCATAGATGTGGAGCATTGATTTCCCATGTTGGTAATGACCAAGTCTAGGATATTTGGGCCCCTGGTGGGACTATGGGTTACTTGATCCAGGGCATTGGGAATTATGACTTCCAAGAACCGTTGGGCATACATATTGGTACACAAGTAGTTTTCCCAGTTAATGGCAGAGTAGTGTATGTCACCCAGTATTAGGGTGTTTGCTTGTATCATAATATTTCACAGTATGTTTCAAAAGCTGTAGTGGGTATCATGGGGCATGGTGGAGGATCTGTAGCAAGCTATACAATTTGGAATGCAGTCTAAACTACTGTTAGTTGCACGGCGTGTATTTCAGTCACATTCTGTTGGGCAAGTAGCCTTGTGGTGTGAATATCCTTGGTGCATATGGACACTCCTTCACCTTTATTTTTTGGTCCTAGTTTGGTGGTCAACAGGTGTGGTGAGAGCTATACCTGGTGTTGCAGGGGTGCTCTCTGGAGAATTCGATTAGGTCTCTGTTTCTGCACAGTTATCAACGTTCTCCATTTGTAGGTGTCTGTAGTGACTGGGAATGACGAAACAAATTGATTCCTGCACACACTGCTTCACATTTGCCATGTCTGGGAATAGAACTGCTACCTAACTAGTACATCAGACTACAGCATTATGCAGTTAGAGGACACGCCACTAAGATTATTGAGCTACTGTTTCCCCAAAGGTATATTTCAAAGTGAATGACATCAGCAGGCACGTCAAAGAAGGGCAATGGAGGTTGTAGTGAATATGAATGGCCTCAAAAGCATTGCTCCCTACACAGACAAAGAAACATACACCCAAACTTGCCATGTCTGGGAATGGAACTCCTACCTAACTAGTATATCACACTACAGCATTACGCAGTTACAGAATGTGCTACAGAGATTACTGAGCTACTCCTTCCCCAAAGGTGTATTTCAAAGTGAATGACATCAGCAGGCATGCCAACTTACAGCATTTGAAATTGTAGTGAGTGTGACTAGCCTAAAAAAGAATTGATCCTTACACAGACAAACACACACTTCCCATGTATGGGATTAGAACTCCTACCTAACTAGTGCATTACATTATAGCATTATGCAGTTATAGGATGTGCCATGGAGATTATTGGGCTACTACTTCCCCAAAGGTGTATTTCAAGGTGAATACATCAGCAAGCTTGCCATAGTAAGACAATGGGGAGTGCAGTGTGTGTGCATGGGCGATAACCCATTCATCTAGAAGCAGACACACAACACTCAGGCACACACAGGTTTATATTCCACAGGTGTGTGTATACAACTGCTAGATGACTACTGACTTGCACAGTCATGTTACACAGTAAGCACAAGCACCACAGACACTAGAGTGCTGAGGGATACCGGAGGCAAATGTCTACTGTGATTGACATTTGCACATCATGTAGTTTTAGCCAATTGGATGTGTGCTGGATGGGATAGGCCTCATGATGGAAGGCTCTTTGTCACTGTCACTCTCTTCCACACATCTATGTATGTGTATTTTTGGCCTATTATAGTGTGTTGTCCTTGGATATATGTGTGTTTTCCTATCCAATGTGTGTGTGCAAAGCATGCCTGTTGTGTACTGAGGAGTGTATGCATTAACATCTGTGACTGTCAGATATGTATGGTCCACTGTTGTTGGCAGACATGGCCTTCATTCAAGTGTGTGAGCATGCCCAGCATGACCGTTCAGTATTTTGTTGTTTGAGAGCATGCCCATTATGACCTTTTGTATTGAATGTGTGAATCCATTCCAGGTAGATTGTACTCCAGTGCAGACTTTTGCGTTCTACACCTACAGCTAGCAAACAGTTTCTGCAGGATATCTGTAGATCTATTGACAAAATGGGGTCAAAATGGGCAAAGGATAGTGGGTTACTGAAGGTAATTGTATCTGTGCTGCTTTTGCTACATGGTCCTGGTGTTAGCAGAGATATTCAGACATATGTACTGTTATACACTGTGATGTTTTATGTCATCAAGTACTGGCAGGTATACATATTTGCTTGCAGTGGTGTCCTAGAGAACACAGGGTGAATGCAGCTGTGTCCAATTTTGTGGTCAGCAGCCTAGATATTCTTGCACAATCATGCCATTCTGGAGATGAAGCTGCAGACACTTGCTGCTGGGTCTGTGTAAATGGTTCAGCACCTTGGTACAGTGGTGGCGGAGGATCCCATCCTTGTACATCCAACGATATGACAGTATGGCCATATCCTGCTGTGGCCATGCCTCACAGCTGTACAGATTCACAAAGGTTACCCAGAGGGAGGGGTCATAATTCTGGACATTACCCCTTCACATTGTGGTTTAAGAACAGGCTTGTAGCCACACATTATTGTGTTTGCAGCCAGGGACAGTATGTGCACAAGGCTGAATTATGGACTTCACACACTCCATGCCACCCATGCTCCCAACCCCCTCTATTATTCTATCCTCTTCCATACATTATGCAAGCATTATCTGATATGTTCCATATAGTTATCACCTCACCCCAACAGTAATTTGGAGTTGGTCCACAGTTCATACAGTAGGACATGGTGGATGTGTTACTGTGGTTTGTCCACATGGCCTTGCATTTGGGGTCTGTGGACTGTGTTATGTTATTATTTGGAAGTCCATGACATAACATACATTGGCAGTATGGGTGAGACACAGGCCTTTGGCAGAGGACTGTAGGCCATTTGGTAGTGATGCAGGCCAGCTATAGCAGGCCATTGCATTCTGTCACTCCTACAGTCCCAGACGGCAATACACTATATTCCCCTGGGGTGACGAGGTAGGTGTGCAAGGTGTTCATGCCAATACTTTCTGTCAGTATTGATCCAGTGGTGTGAATGCTGGCAGGGTGCTGCTTACAGCTAGGGACACACCTGCATGAGACACCTGCTCTGCATGCTGCATTCTATCACTATTGTCATATACAGGTGGGGGTCATATTGTACTCATACCCAGCATCAGGGATAAGACCTGAGAGTTACCTGTGGGTGGTGGTGGGGTGAGCTGGGTGCATGTGTGCTATGGAGACTACTTGCATGTGACTCACAGATATGCATGGGATATTCCACTTATGCTGGCTTGAGCAGGGACATCAACTGTTTTTCAATACTTCATTCTTATGACCTTTGTGGTCTGCCAGTGTTTGGTCAGAATACATCGGTATTCCCTACTACAAGCCCAAATAATGTGCTGCAAACCTGTATGTACAATTCCAAAGTTGTGTCCATTTGACAGTTACATATTATACACTGTCTGGCATACTTCCCCCTGTGTACTTCTTCTATATCTGGGCCAACATTCATGCCATGTCCGTCTTTCAGATGGTGACACATATTACTTCCAAACATTTACTATGGGTTACTGCTAGAATGTGTTTTGCTGGGAAGCATTGTGTTTGGCACTGCAGTTGTGAGAACTTGGCCCTGTCATCAGCAGTACTAGGCAATGACCACCAGGACAAATCTCACCATGCATACATACTGATCACTCTCACACAATATACAATGCACACCAACCTAACACACATAGACGACCACATTGTACACATGCTACAATCTATCCTGCTACCTTGGTCAGCTCAGGTAATCTGTGCTCCACTGTTATTATAATTACACATACATGTTACTACATTTCTACATAGGATTGGGGGGGCACACCTGACTGTTTCTACATTTCTACATAGGATTGGGGGGGCACACCTGACTGTTACTACATTTCTACATAGGATTGTGGGAGGGGCACACCTATTACTACATTTCTATATAGGATTTGGGGGCACACCTGACTGTTACTACATTTCTACATAGCATTGAGGGGGCACCCCTGACTGTTACCACATTTCTACATAGGATTGTGGGGGTGCACACCTGTCTGCTACTACATCTCTACATAGGATTGGGGGGCACACCTGACTGTTACTACACTTCTATATAGGATTGGGGGGCACACCGGACTGTTACTACATTTCTACATAGGATTGTGGGGGGGGCACACCTGACTGTTACTATATGTATACATAGGATTGGGGGCCACACCTGAATGTTACTACATTTCTACATACAATTGTGGGGGCACACCTAACTGTTACTACAGTTCTACATAGGATTGGGGGGCACACCTGTTACTACAGTTCTACATAGGATTGGGGGGGCACACCTGACTGCTACTTTATTTCTACATAGGAATAGGGGGGCACACCTGACACTTGTTCTCATTTGCTATGACTGTACTGGTATTTCATGTACTCCATTTCATTCTGTAGTCTAACCTAGCATGCTGACTAGAGGCATATCAGTGTACTACAGGTCTTAGTTTTGATTGACCTACATTTCAGTTTCAGACTTCTTACCCTTCAGAAATAGCATCCCATTGTCTGACCTGTTGTAGACTGTCTGTGTATGTCTGGGGGGGTGTTCTCCATAGACATCAGTCAGAGGCCTTAGCACAGCCTTTGTTTGTGTTTGTCTACATCTGTCCTGCTGGCTGAGACTGTTGTTGGGTATGTGAGCCTCCCTGACTGTCATGTGTGTGTCCTATGGACACACATGTGGCCCAGCACATTTCCTGAAGTGAGTTTTGTCACCTTGTCTAGTACTGGCTACTATGATGACACCAGTATTTGTTACAGATCTCATGTGGCCACTATAGGTGTCTACTATCTGCTGGCATCCCATTCAGTCACACTATTCCTTTGCATGCTCACATCCATACCATAGATACAAGTAACAACACATACCACTCCATTCGGCAATTGGTAGGAATAGTGACTTACCTTGTGGCTGTGCCAGTATTGCGGATGGTGCTGGAGGGCTGACTATGTCAGATGCACATAGTGCACTCCTTATACATGGTTAAGCACCGGTAGTGTCATGTTTGGCATTGCTTTTACTGTATGTGTGAGTCAGAGAGAAGTGTCATTCCCTGGGTCCCCACCATGCCATGCACTGCCTCTTTGCCAAGGCCAGGGCATACTGGGCACACCTCCTTCTGTCTACTGGGGCAGGCTCAGGTTATTCCTCCTCTGAGTCACTCTGTGCCTCTACAGGCCTCTCCAATGGTGGGGGACTGTGTGGCCCTGCCTCATGCTTTTCCTACTGATGCTGTTTCAGCAGGATTATATTGTGTAGCATGGCACATATGATAACAATTTGGGTACATGTAGCTGGTGAGTACTGCAAGGCTCCACTGGATGTGTCCAGGCACCGGAACTGTGACTTGAGCATCCCAAACACACTCTCTATTATGATTCTGGTCTGTGCATGTGCCTCATTATGGACATGGCAAATGTTTGTGTGCATTTCTGATGGGTGTCATTATCCTTGGCTCCAGTGCGTAACCAGCATCCCTCACTAGGTGACCATAAGGGATGTCCCCATTGGCAAATCTCTGGTACAGCTGCGTCAGATGTCAGATGTGGAGTCGTGATAGCTTCCAGGGCAGCCAGCACACACATTCATTATAATGCCCTGGACATCACGCTTGACCTGGCAGTTGATGGAGGGGAAGCCCTTGCGGTTGATGTAGACCCTAGCCCGCTCACCGGGTGGTGCTTTGATGCATATGTGCATGCAGTCTATAGCACCCCCTACCTCAGAGCATTCTGCTATTTAGTGGAAGAGATGCATATTGCTGGCCAATGTCTCACTGGTGTTGGGGAAATATACATGCTCCCTGGCATGTGCTGACATGGCATCCATGAACTGGTGGAGTACCCTGAATGCTGATGCCTGTGAGATCCCTATGATATCCCCAGTTGGTCTTTGGAAGGTACCTGTGGCTAGTATTCTTTGGCTTACACATACCTTGATATCAACTGGGCTGGGTTCCCCTCTGTTAGTTCTGTGTGTGAGGTGTGGCTGACACAGCTCAACAATTTGCTGTAGGAGGTCTCTGTCCACCCTATAGCGCTCCACTATCTCCAGTTCATGTAGCCCCTGGTAGGTTACCCTGAGTCTGTACACTCTTCTCCTTCTCCTCAATGTGGGTTGGTCATCAGCTTTCTCATCCTCTCCGCACTCAGCCTCTTCCACATGTTGATGTATGATAGCTGTTGCCCCTTTCATTTTGTTGCTTTTGTTTGGTAACATTTCCTCACTTGTGTAAACCGGTGGTGTAGAGTATGTGGGAAAAATAAGAGGGTAAGGTGTTTGCATAGTTTATAGTGGTGTGCTGGGCTGGGCTGCTGCCTGTGTAATTGGCTGATTCTGATACATTTCACCTGCCAGCTATGCTAGTTTTCCTTGATTACCATCCTATTGCTGTTTTCCCTTCCCATTGCCTTCCTGTTTAAGCTCAAGGGCGCACCACGCAAACACAGTGCTCAGGTGTGCACAGAGCTGCTATTGCCTGGTTTATTTATTTATTTTTTTTAAAACCCATTGCGCAGCGTGCACACCCGTTTAGGCAATGTAAAGAGTGCTAGGCAGCCTCAGACATACCCCCTTGCTTAGCTCTGCTAATCTAAGGGCAAACTCGAGCAACAGTGCTCCAATAAGCTTACAGTATGCTTGACACTCTCCCCTATGGTGTCAGCTAACTCTTAGGCTTGCCCCATGGTATTCTTGCACTTACATAGTTGGGTGCTGGCTAGCATTGAGGGGAAATCTGGGATTCAGTATCATTCCCTTCATTTGCATAGGATTGCCTGCTAATGCATAGTTGCAAGTCCCACACTGAGACTTCTCCCTTTGCAACCAGTATTCACTGGCCATGTTGTCTTCTGCCTGCCATTGAGTATAATGGCAAAATAGTGATTTTGGATGCAATGCTTATTTCAGTTTTGTTTTTTTTTTTCCGGCCCAATCCCGTTTGCACACTGGTGCCCTAAGCTTAAATGGCCGAAATCGGCTAAAAAAAATAAAAGTTATTTTTTTTTTATGTTGGCAACTGTTTTCCATGCTGATGGCCATATATTTGGCCATTGTCATGCTTTACATGTACTATACACCCTTTATTTGGAGCTGTCATGGCTCCGTTTTGTAATTTGCAGAAATGTACTTGGTTACTAACCAAGTACATTTCTGCACACTACACTTGTCTTGCACAGCCGTCTGACAGCTTCCTGGATTGTAAATTCACCTGATTTGCATGGTTTTCACCTGGAAATGGGGTAATTTGCATACAGGAGCTGTGTCCATGCAGGAATAGTGCAGGAGCGCTCGTGCACATTCCTGTTGCTTATTCCTGGATCACACGGCGGCCATATTGCCTCCAGCAGCACCCACACTATTCCTGCATGCTGTGCCGAGCTTGCTGAATCCCGGGGATCAACTTTCAGGACATTGGAGTCTCATAGTAGAACCTTTGACTTTATCTATTTTTTTGTTAAATGGGAGAACTGAAATCAATAGATCTTCTGTCTGTAATGAGTCAAAAATAAAAACATATGCCAAAAAGGTGAGAATAGTATACATTAGTATCTCAAATGGCTTTTCTTTGTAACAGTATTTTCACTTTGAAAAACATATGTTTATTTCCGAACATTTATGCAGAGAAGCATCCATGTCTAATACAGAGAACCACAAAGTGTCTTGGAGAACTTTGCATTCATGGGGTACTTGCTTTAGACAGCTGAAAATAAAATCTCCTTCACATAAAATATGTCAGTTTTTTAAATAGTTTGGTTCAGTCCTGCCACTCTAATCTTTACAAGGCAGTCTTCTGTAATAATAAAATTCATTAAATAGCTCTGTATAGCTCATATCATTTATTTACTTGATTATTTATTTTCTTTTCTTGATCAAGATAAAGAACTGGTCTTTGCAAATCCATTTCAAACACTGCCCTATGCATACAAAGCCAAAGTAAGAAATAGTCAGTGCAGACAGAGTTACATTACTTGGTACTTACTTGAAAGAGTATTATACACTATTTAACAATTTCACAATCCACTGTGTGAGTCAGTACATGAATATCACAATACAAGTGAGTGGGCTAAATTCCATAAAGTTAGTGCATTTTGGTACATTTCGCTGATAGCACTAAACTTGTGGATAATGAGGTAATATGTAAATGTAGCACAATGTACTTAGGTCAGTACACAAGGGAGTATTACAGCCGCAACAGTGCACTGATGAAACTTGCAAGTAATCCATAAGTAATGAAAAATCACTGTCAAAGCATGTTGTACAGCAACAGTTACGGAAAGATTATCACAGTTCAAGCATCCTGATAGTTATACAGACATGCGCATAAAAGAATCTGTCCAGTATGGTTAAGGAGAACTGTGGATTATAACAGCTACCAAAAAAACAATGAAATAAAATAAAATAAAATAAAAAATTCCAACTATCCTAATGTTAGTTCCATGGAATTTGTAATACCTAGTACAGAAAATAGTACAATCCCAAGAAGGGAAAACATCCCTGATCAGTATCAGCAAGAAACTACAATCCCTCATAAAATCATCCAAGGCGAGCTTTGAAAGAAAAATTGCCAAGGACTCCAAAGATAACCACAAGGTATTCTTTATCTATGTCAAGAATCTATGTGGCAATGCTCAGATCTGCTCGGAGTTAGTGCAGAATGGCACAAAATACACTGAGTTGACCGATATTGCCAACATCCTGGCAGACAGGTTCAGCGCAAACTTCACCCCCCTCTCACCACCAAAAGGGCCCATAACCATACCAGAAGAATGTAGAGTCCTTGAAATCACAGACACTCAGGTTAAAACAGCCCTATCCAAAGTCAAAAACACAGCATTAATGGGACCGGACAGTGTCCCAGGCTGCGTCCTACACGAGCTCAAAGATGAAATAACCCCTCACCTAAACACACTGCTCAAACTCAGCCTCTCCATAGGCTACATACCCATAGAGTGGCGCACAGCAATAGTTATTCCACAACAGACCCCAGGAACTATTGCCCTATAAGCCTGACTAGCTTTGTCTGCAAGGCTATGGAGCGCATCATTATGAAACTCATTAACAGAGAAATTGGGAACCTCCAAGCACTGGACCCTACCCAGTTCGGTTTTGTTAAGGGCAGATCATGCCTCCTAAACCTGTTGGACTTCTTTGAAATGGTTACCAAGGCTAAAGATGAGGGAAAGGTGGTACACACAGCCTACCTATACCTCACTAAGGCCTTCGACACCATTCCCCATTCTGGTATTATAGACAAGCTCACCAGCCTGAACATAAACCCCTAAGTCACAAGATGGGTTGCCAACTGGCTCATGGACAGAACCCACATGGTGAGAGTTGTGGGAGCTAGGTCCGACTCTAAACCGATTACAAGTGGTGTTCCCCAGGGCTCAGTCCTAGGACCCCTCCCATATACTTCTCAGAGGTACAGGCAAGCACAGGAGGACTATGGCTGACCAAGTTCGCAGACGACTGCAAACTAAGGGCTATAATTGACTCTCCAGCTGACACAGACATCCTCCAAAAGGGTCTCACTGAGGCGGATACCTGGTGTCAAAATCATGGTCTCAAGCTAAATGCCAAAAAGTGCATAGTCATCCCCTTTGGAAAAAAAAAAGTACCCACAAACTACCGCATAGGTGGTAGTCCCCTAAATACGGAAGACGTAATAAAGGATCTGGGGACCCAAGTAGATAGTAATCTCATCTTTGATAATCACATTGCCAAAGTGGTTAGAAAATCCTTCTATGTGGCCCACCTAATCACAAAAGGGTTTGCATCCAGATCAAAAGAGGTCATTGTGCCGTCTACTCATCACTCATCAGACCCATCATAGAGTACAATGCCCCATTTGGGATGTACCTTACAAGACACCTGCAATAGCTGGAAAGACCAAAGAAGTACCTCACCAAGAGGATCACTGGCCTCAAACAGATGCCCTATGCAGCTCGGATAAAGAAACTCCAGCTGTACCCAGTTGCATACTGCCTACTCAGAGGTGATCTCTGCCTGACATACAAGGCCATGTCCAACCCAGAATTGATGGACATGCTCCACCTAAAGAAAACCTTATCCCCTCGAGCCACATACTTTAGGGATCTAAACCTCACCACAACAATAAATAGGACATGCTGGAGGGATAGATTCCTGTCCCAGAGACTTCCCATGCTTTGGAACAAGATTCCAATCTACATTAGGCAGAGCTCCTCACTAACACTCTTCAAAAGAAACCTTGATGAGTGGATGGGAAATGGAAAGTTTACCCCGGGGATCACTTCAGTGGCTCTGCTGGACTGAGGCACAGAGAACTAATCTAAGGGGGCAGTAAAAGCCAACACATTCTGGCTGGGCTTATAAATGCCTTTGGGCAGATAGCCTAGTACTTACCTATGAACCTATGAACCTAGTCTCAGAAATTTGGCCAGAATGTTACCGACAACTACAGATATTTCCAAAATTCACTAACTAACACAAAGCACTTGCTTCAAAGCTCCATGCTGTTTATAATATATATCATCAGCAATCGTTGCAGCAAGTTCAGAGAAAAGTATGGTTATCTTTGTAAGGCATTTACTCATACTTCTGTGTTAATTAGTATACTTTGTTGATATCCACATGCCTGCATGCACTTACGGATTCCAATGGAACCCATAAAATTTCTAATAAAAAAGGTATTACAGGTGAACAGCAATCATGGCCACATCACGATAGCTAACATTTGATAACAACTGGTTTGGAACTTGTGTGGGAAACACAGGTAATGTACACACCCAAGGAAAGTGGGAGATAGAACAGATGTGGGGTATGGGTGAAGAAGAGGGGCACACAAGAGAGATGTTGGAATAGGAAAATCTAAAGGAAAGTCAGAGGGGCATGGGTATTTTTTTTTTTTTTGAGTGGGAATAGGCCCCGTTGTTTTTTTGTAAGAAAAGAAGGAAAGGAAAAGATACGGAAAGAGGAGGAGAAGGATATTACAGCAGGTAAACCCATAAAACAGGATGTCATTATTCCTTTGTGAAAACTTGTATAGGCTAAGAGATGCCCACCAAGGTCATTAGCATTGTAAAAATGTACAAATGTTTACAGTGCCTGCACATAATGATTTTTATGAACAGCCACTAAGTGTCATTGTTAAAATGAGGAGAAAGAAATATCAATATCAATGTTGAACTGCAGAGTGAATTGATTAACTGCTGCAAGGAAATGTCTACCTGCACAAGTGTCAGTAAACCTAAGCTATAACTATGTTTTAGCAAAAACACCCAATGTATTGTAGGCACATGCAATACCAGTGTTGAATGGCAGGGTATGCTGATAATTAACTGCTGAAAATAAATGACTATCTTCATAAATGTCAGTAAACCTAGGCTATAACTAGGGTTGCCACCTCTTGCGATGCAGAAAACTGGACTGAAGCCACACCCCCTGCACTACCTGCAACTCCTCCCTGGCCCAACCCATCTCCACCAACACCCGCATCCATTTTATGACATAAACACATATGTTGTTATGGTATAACGCCCTTTTTAGTACATTTTTATGCACCTAATCTATGTGCATTAAACTTTTTAATTTCTGTTGTAGAGTATCTCACACTCCACATCATCACTTGAGCTATGTTTTTTCTTAAAAAAAAAAGACAAGAGTTTGTTTTTTAACAAACTCCAGCATTCTGTCCATGCTTCTAAACAGAACACCATAGTTTGTATAGTGTTTTCCAGACTACCAGAGGACCATTCTGATTTCCATATGGTCTGGAAAACTACCAGGTAGGTGGCAGGCCTAGCTATAACTGTGTTTTAACAAAAATACACAAGGTGTTATAGGCAGATGCAATACTAATGCTGAACTACAGGATGTGCTGATTATTAATTGTTGCAAAAACATGTCTGTTTGCACAACTGTCAGTCAAGACAGGCTATTAACTATGTTTAACAAAAACACCCAAGGGGTTGCAGACAGAAGCAGAGTGTGCTGATTATTAACTGTTACAAACAAATATCTCTGAAACATCTACCTGAACAAGTGTCAGTCAACTTAAACTCTGTGTTTTAACAAAAACACCAAAGGGATGTAGGTAGACACAATACTAATATCAAACTAAAGGGCATACACATAGCCTACAGCTACTAACACAGCAGATATCCATCCAATTTGTGAATAGCAGGCTGTAGAGAACAGATTAGTCACAGAAAACCACTTCCACACATACAATGTTACCAAACCATACATTATAAACAGCAACGACCAATATGTGTGACAGGTACACCAAACCAACTGTTATTTAGGTTGCTGAGTATAA
>NC_056744.1:1675051441-1675101441 GCF_019279795.1 Protopterus annectens | reverse complement strand
TGTTGCGGAGGGATATTAGCTATATTTGGTGAGGTAGGCTGGGTAGGATAACAGGGAAGACAGACAAGACAGCATACAGGGGTGGTATATGACACATGTGGGGGCTAAACACCTTGATGGGGAGGGGTGTTTGGAAATCGGAAGCCCATGAGCCCCCTAGTGGAAAACGTGGGACTGAGGTCCCCACCCATGGGCAGTCACCACAGCACCTTCACAGCCCCGAAGGTGGCTGTGCTGGGGGCTGAGAAGGAGGGCCAGGCCAACCCTCTACTTGTGACACACGGCCTTCAAGCTGGCATAGCAAATTTCCAAACTCATTGTGGAGGTTGCTACTCACCATGCACCGGAGCTGGCGACGGGAGACAGTGTCCTTGTCCGCGCCCACTCCTGGGGGGTGAGCCCCATCCTCTGAGGCAGTTCCACCCAAAGTTGCTGCAGGGCCAGTGGATGAGGAGCCTGGTGTTATGGCCAGCTGAGGTGGGTCAGGTGGGTCCACTGGGACCGGCCTTCCCAAACATGCTATGGTGTTTCAATTTTACAACATATGTGGGTTAGTAATAGTCAACACATTCCAGGATTAAGTATAACAGCATGCAAAGATGTTTCCCTTAACCCTAAACACCAGATATGGAACAGTTGCATAGTAAATGGAACACATGCATATATGGAACCACAGTGGCCATTACCACAGCATACAGGTACATTAATGGCAGCATGCCACCAATGTGGGAGTATTTCAACATGGCACATGCATAGATACAAATTTAAATATTTATCAAGCAATAGGACATATATCCCAACAGTAGACTCAATGCAGCACATACCAATTGAGTTGTGTATTTAGTTTATTGTTGCAGATATGGTGTGGGGAGAGAAAGTTGTCAATTAACAACTAGTATATTCCTGTAGTTATCATTACTTTCCTAGTCAGTGCTGTGAACTGTACCTTACAGGTATTAGTATACTACCCTATGGCCTTAGGACAGTGATATGGATGTAGGCAACTATATACATGAACTACATTTTACCTGCAGTATACACCTCTTACCTGATATACCTGTGGAGGTATTGTTTGGTAACACTACCTAACTGTTTCTACACATATTCCCAGATTCCAGGTTGATGTTATGCACATACCTGTCCATCTCTTATTGCACACACTCTGGGCATGTCTTGACTACATGCAGGTGAACTGGGACATATTTTGACTATTGCCCTCTTAAACATTTGGTGAATTGTACAATGACAAGTTTGTTTTCATTGACATTTTCCAAATATGTACAGGCCTGCCAGTCAGTTATATGACATGAAATGTTGCCTGCATGTCAGAGATAAGCACATTAATATGCCAGGAGGACAGGGTAACAGCTGACAGATATGGGATGATTACCTGGACATTCTGGAGAATTATGTACACGTGGGATATGATTTTGCATACAGCTTACAACCACTCCCAGGATTCCAACCATTGCTGTGTCTGCTAAAAAAAATGTCCGTCACAATTGAGCATGCTATATAGATATTGCTGTGTATCTCTTGTCTGATTTCTGTCTATAGCTTTCCTGTGGTTTTGCAATCTGACCTTGTAATTACAACACTCTTATACAGGATTTCCTAGACAGTTTTATTATGTAGCACAGTGTGGGTGACAGTGATGAGTAATACATTATTATTCAGAGCAACTGCAATACTAAGAATGCCATACAATACCAGAGTAAACAGTACCAGTACAGGATATTAATCTTTTATTTCTAGGCACAGTTTTTGTATCTGACAAACCTATGGGGGCAATGTTTGTTAGCACTACCTGAATGTTGCCACACACATTACCAGATTCTACTTTGGTATTATGCACATACATCTCACTCTGTTACTGCACACACCCTGGTCACAACTTCACAACATGGGGGTGGAGATGGGACATACTTGGGTTATTACTCTCATAACATTTTGGGGATTTACTAGAGTGACAGGTTTGTTCCTATAGATGTCTGACAATCAGTTGTATTTCTTATTTGCTGCCTAAATGTCTGGGATCATCCCACTGATTTGGCAGGGGGACAGGGTGACAGGCAGCAGATATAGGCCAATTTACTGGACATTCTGGACATATCTGTACAGTTGTGGGGTATGATTCTGCATATAGCCTACTACCACTCCTGTGATTCGAACCATGTTTCTGTGTGCTAAAAATACAACAGTTTACGTCTCAGTTGAGCGTGCTATTTAGAATATGTTGTCTGTCTTTTCACTGTTTTCTGTTTAAGTCTCTCTCAGTTTTACTACATGACCTCTTGGGATTACAACAGTCATATATAGACATTCCAACACATTTTATTGATGTAGAACAGTGTGGGTAACAGTGCTTAATACAACAGTACTATTAAGAGATTGCAACTCCACATTACCATATGATACCAGAGTAAACATATGCAGTCCAGCAGTTAGACCTTTTTTGTCAGGCTATTATGCTTTTATTTACATACAACCTATATGAGACTCTTCCTGCCATATTGGTGTATATAGTACATGCCTTAAACAATACAGGTTTTATACCAGCAATTAACTTACTACTACTTTTAGATTAATTTCCTATGTCAGTACATGCAAGAGTATTACTAACCTGCCTTGCGTCACAACCACTGCAATCTACAGGCATGGGCTTCCTGGTTCACAGCCCACTCATCTGCCACTGTGAAAGACATAAGAGGAATATTTAGCCATACCTATCTATAATATACATGAGCTGGCAATTATTAAACCAGTAGTGGACTGATACTTACACATGGCTAGGACATCCCCTGTCCTCCTAGCCTCTTCCAAGAGATCCCCCTTTCTCCACTTCAGGTCAGCATAGTGATGCTTGACCTGCTCACCAGTTCGGGGTATGCCAGTGGCACTGGTAAGGTCACAGGTGAGACGGTCCCAGGCTTCTACTTTGTATTGGGAACCCTGGTACTGGCCCTGCAGCAGTCTCTGGTAATGGTCTTTCACAAGGAGTTCTGCCATGACTCTGGACTCCTGGATGCCCCAGTGCCAAACCCAGAAGTGCACATTCTCTCCAATACCAGTCATAGTGCCTACAGGAGGAAGCTGCAACCAGTTATGACATATATTGCCACCTGTGGGGTTTAAATAGGGATGATTTCCCGCACTTTGCCATGATTGGATGGTTTTGAAAATGCTAAGCTATTTGCATACCTGCTTACCTAAGGTTGGCATTACTTAAAGGGGTATACCAATAGGCAAACTGATTTAGCTGGCCTGCACATTGCTTACACAAAGTAAGCAGGGCTGTGCAAAGATTAGCATTGCTTAAATTTTAATTTGCATACTATTTGCTGTTTGGCATCGATTTATTATTCATTACATGTTATATATGTATTTGGTATCCATGATTCATGTGTATGTACACTGTGTGGTGTGCTTGTGTTTATTAGGGGATTTGAACACCTTATCACAATGACACCTCACATCTGGATTTAATGCAGTACTCCAGTTTACATATTTATGTTATGTAAGAGGTTACACAACATAAAGCTGTATGTACATTCCTTTCACATGTTAAGTTTAACATTCCTATAGTGAGGATCTGTTTGGTGATACCTCAGTCTTATGTGCTGCTGTGATAGCTTATTGGTTAACTACTGTAGCTATAGTGTACAGGATCCTGGATTCAAGACCTGCAACAGCTGTTTATTTTGTTTCAGGCCAGAACAGCGTCTGTTGCATACAGAGTGATTAAGGTACTTTTAAGCAATTGTAAGCGGGTTTGCGCAGATTTGCTAGAAGGTAAGCAATGCTAACCTCCGGTTAAATATGCTTACAGAGAGTTAGCTTCAATATTGCTTAACCTGTGTGCACATTGCTTACCCCCCGTGCAAATGGGCTTAAATCCACTTACTACTTCTTAAGTATGCTTACTCTTGCTTAATAGTGCTTACTCCTGCTTACCACTGCACTCATTTGGACAGTAATGTCAAATGGTTCTTGGGAAGGAGGTGTATTTGGAATCTCTATGGATTTATCATTCATTACACATTGTACCTTCGATTTGTATCCCTGATTCCTGTGTACATATACTGTATGGGGCACTTGTGATTATCTGTGGATTTTACAACATTATGGCAATGACACCTCACCTGAATTTAATGCAGTACTCCAGTTCACAAATATATGTTATTTAGTAGGTTATGCAACAAAGAAATATTGGTAATAAAGTGATTTGACATGGGAAATGGAATGTACTAGAGTCGCACTCCAACCAGGAATGACTGCTCGTAAGGCAAATGCTTTGCCCACTACACTATTGCAGTACTGCTTCATTTGCATATATATCCTGCTTTTTATCCTCTTGTGCCATTTAAGCTGCATTAAACGTAGCTAAGAGATGGGCAAACCTGCACACCTATGGCTAAATTGTATGTGTTTCATAAAAAAAAGCTTCTTTATATTTCATGTTTTAACTATTGCTCTTATAAACTTGGGAGGATGTTTCTGGGGGTATGCGTACACCTATGAGTGGTCTCGCTCATTCTTATTCCTAAACTGCTGTTCTTGATTGCAGGGGTGTGTATATTCTGAATGTTCTACTCTCAGACTTGCCCCCTACACTTGTACATGCTCTGTGTCTATTTAGAAGCTTAGGCAGCACGCCTTCATTGATATGCAATGGCGTGCTGCCATTCTGCTCCTAAATGGTTGCTTCTGTGCAGGACTAAGCTAGTCCTGCATGGAAGGATAGTGAATCTGGGGGTATATGTTTTGAATGCAGTGAAAAGACTTGGTTTCATGACATAAACTGGATTGGAGATGGTCAACTAAAATGGATCCTGGCATAGGATCTCAAACTATGAACATTTGTTGGTCATGCAGTTAAAGAGTTTTAAAAAATTCATTCATGTTAGCACTGTGCTCAGAAACATTAACAGTAACATAAACCATTCATTCCTCAGAAAGGGGGGCAGTGTCATGTATCATACAACTTATGTGAACAGAACCATACAAGTTGGCATACATAAAGGACACAGTATGGTATGGGAATGGACCAAGATAGTCCTTGGCAAAGTGCACATCACTAAGCAAATACATACATCTTCCCTGTTCTGCACTTCAATTGTAAGTCTGCCCATCCCACCCCTCAAAAGATGAGAACAGTGGCATACTTGAACTGAATGTAATAATTGTTGATAAAACTGAAATTAATAGCACTTTTAGAAAGTATACAATATTAACAAAAGTATTGGTCAGACGTGTAATAGTCTATAGCAAGCTTTACTGACTCTGCATTTAAAAAGCTGATGTTAATGGACTAATATAAATTATGAATATCTTCATAGGAATAGCTGAGTTATTCACAACCATGCTCAAAGTATACAATAATATAAATAAGTGGAATTTGCTTCTCTAAAGAAATGCTATGGGTGGAATAAATCAAGATAACAATTTCAGATTTGTTTCCCCTATGTGGATTGGAACCCATAGCGCACAAAAATGCAGACAGGTTGGCTAGTTTCCTTACAACCCAAGCTAACAACCAGTACATACTGCTTTACTAACCCTGTCATTGGAAAGCTGATGTTAACAGAGTGTAACGGATTATGGGCATATATATGTATATGCATATATATATATATATATATATATATATATATATATATATATATATATATATATATATATATATATAGGTTTACTATGACAATTTTGCCGTGCAATTGGAAGTATTCGAACAACGGAAGTTTGAATACTTCATATTTTGGCAGGTGATGTGAGCGAACGTTATTATTGCAAATGGACTGTGCATTCGTAATTATAACATTCGCTCATGTAGGGGGATTGCGGTACAGTGCGGTTAGGGAAATACATCCCTTTCCTCACTGTAGTGCGATCTCGGAGTTGGAATATTAAGTTTGGGGGGTGTGGGGGGCACAGCCCCTGAGAAGTGCAGGGGCTTGCCCCCCTGCATAAACGTGAGTTTAGGGTAGTTAGTTAGGGAGTTAAGGGAAGGGTGGGATTGTTGTTAAGTTTCGAAAATTTCGCGAGTGACATTTTCGACATTAACAGCTGGTTTTCGACTTTACGAAGGTTTGGAATTGTGTACATTCGGTGAAACACTTCGCTGATAAGTACACAATATGTTTTAATTTTCGACATAATGATAGTAAACCATATATATATATATATATATATATATATATATATATATATATATATATATATATATATAAACTTGATGACTCAGTTATTCATAACCATGCACAACATAAACATTGATATCAATTATTGAGATATTCTTCTTCAGAGAAATGTCATGGGTAAAGTAAACCAAGATAGCAATTTCAGATATATTTCCCCTGTATGGAATGGAACCCACAGCATGCCAGAATGTAGGCATGTTGGCCAATCTCCTTACAGGCCCAGCTAACAGACAGCAGTAGTTGCATTTTAACAAACAGGTACTGTAGGTGTTTATTTGAATTCTTCTGGTGAATAGATGAATACAAAAACTGCATACTCTTGTTGGAGATATTATTATAAAGACATGACAGCTGTCCACATGTAACTGATAACATATGTGTAAGCAGTGGGACCAGAATTCCTTTTCAGTTTAAATAAACATAACTGCTTATACTTTATTATGAAGAATAAATTAAAGATATTATGTATGATTTTTTTAATTTTGATGTACAACAGTCCAGTAGGCAATGCACTATAATGGAAAACTACAAAATGAACAGTCATCCATGGCCTAGGCACTATAGGTGTCAGTGATACACAAGGACAGTAGTTACCACAACCACTTAATCATCCCCATGAACTAATTGTCACAACAGTTACCTATTGTTTATAAAAAAATCTAACTGATATACATGGGGCAGATATATATCTCTAAAATCTGTAGGAATGCTCAGACATAGATAGTTGCACTTACTGTAGGGATCTGCATTCTGCCACTGCCCATCGGCAGCCCTCTGTTGAAGCTCTTCCATGTCCTCCATTGCAGGTCATCATAGCAATGGAAATCTGCACTCCAGTGTGGTAGATCCCTGTATGTCGTCTTTGCTCCATTGTGATCTGGTTGCACACATCTAGCATGGTGAAATTATTTGGCCTGGTTCTCATGCAATGCTCAACTTTGGCATACACATTGAACATCTGGGTGATCTCCTTCTTGGTCCATTTGGGTGCACAGACACATTTCTTCCTCCTTGAAGTAGCCATCACAATCATCTAATGGAAAATGCCTGAAAAATGCAAAAACAGAGAAATGCACACTGAGTTACCACTCAGTTCACAGTTAGCAATGGTGTCATCTGTAAATATATCAAAATGAAATTAAAAAATGGCATTGATGCCATGTTATCAGATCACTGGCAGACAACTGGCTCATGCCACACATGGTACCATTTACCAAAACCTAATAGGGTGTTTACTCAGTACACCTAGGTGTTACAGTGCACAAAAGGGATTCCAAAACCTTGAATTGTAATTAATGTCAATTATGTATAGAGCAAATGGTACTTAAAGGTGGGTGCACATTAGGTGCACTTTGTTACTGTGATTTGGAGTGAGAGGTACATTGGCAATTGGTAGCATTTCTGTTTTGGTGATTATTACATCTGTTAAAGTCAGCGATTTCCAAAGGTATGTGTTTAAAATCATTTTTGCTGAAAATGTGATCTTTAACAGAAGCTGTTGTAAGTTACTGGACTAATATTTGATTGATATTTATGCATACAAGTGTCGCTATTTTAATTACTTGCCCTCGGATTCAGCAAGCCCTGCACGGTATGCAGGAACAGTGCTGGAGCTCCAGGAGGCAACATGGCTGCCGTACAATCCAGGAATAAGCTGCAGGGGTGTGCAAGAGCGCTCCTGCACTATTCCTGCACGGACACAGCTCCTGTATGCAAATTACCCCATTTGCAGGTGAAAACAATGCAAATGAGGTGAATTTGTGATTCAGGAAGCTGTCAACCAGCCATGCAGGACTAGTGTAGTGTGCAGAAATGTATTCGGTTAGTAACGGAGTACATTTCTGCAAACTACAAAACGAACCCATGACAGCTCCAAATAAAATGTGTATATTATGGGAAACCATGTCAATGGCCAAATATATGGCCATTGGCATCGAAAACAGTTTCAAAAATAAAAAAAAATAACTTTGTTTTTTTTTTAGCCGATTTTGGTTGTTTAAGCATAGGGCAGCGACGCGCAAACAGGATCAGGCCGAAAATATGAAAAATAACCTGAAATAAGCATTCTAACCAAAATCACTCTATTGCCATTATACTCAATGGCAGGCAGAGGACAACATGGCCATTGAATAGTGGTTGCTAAGGGGGGAGGCTCAGTGTGGGACCTATAACTATGCATTAGCAGGCAATCCTATGCAAATGAGGGGAATGATTCTGAATCCCAGATTTCCCCTCAGTGCTAGTCAGCACCCAACAGTGTAAATGCAGGAATCGCATGGTTCAAGCCTAAGAGTTAGCTGACATCATAGGGGGGGTGTCAGGCATACTGTAAGTGGACTGGAGTCCTGTGACTTGGGTTTAACCTTAGCTTAGCAGAGCTAAGCAAGGGGGGGGGGTGTCTGAGGCTGCCTAGCACTCCTTACATTGCCTGAGCAGGTGTGCACACCACGCACCGGGTTTTAAAAGAAAAAAAAGTAAACCAGGAAATAGCAGCTCTGTGCACATTTGAGCACTGTGTTTGCACAGCGCGCCCCTGGGCTTAAACAGGAAGGCAATTGGAAGGGAAAACAGCAGTAGGAAGGTAATCAAGGAGAACTAGTATAGCTGGCAGGTGAAATGTATCAAAATCAGCCAATTGCACAGCAGCAGCCCAGCCTAGTCCAGAACACTACTATAAACTATACAAACACCTTTCCCTCTGGTTTTTCCTACATACTCTACACCACCGATGTATACAAGCAGGGAAATTTTAACAAACAAGAACAGCAATATGATAGGGGCTGCAGCAGCTATCATACATCAACATGGAGAAGAGGCTGAGGGTGGTGAGGATGAGAATGCTGTCAACTAACCCACAGTGAGGAGATGGAGAAGAGTGTACAGACCCAGGGTAACCTACCAGAGCTAAATGAGCTGGAGATAGTGGAGCACTATAGGGTGGACAGGGACCTTCTACAGCAAATTGTTGAGCTGTGCCGGTCACGCCTCACACACAGAACTAACAGGGGAACCCATCGCAGTGGATACCAAGGTAAGTGTAGGTCTAAGAATACTAGCCACAGGTACCTTCCAAAGGCCAACTGGCAATATTATGAGGATTTCACAGGCATCAGCATCCAGGGTACTCCACCAGTTCCTGGATACCATGTCCGCACATGCCGGTGAGCACGTATATTTCCCCAACACACATGAGGTGTTGGCCAGCAATATGCATCTCTTCCACCAAATAGCAGAATAACCTGAGGTAGTGTGTGCTATAGACTGTGTGCACATATGCATCAAAGCACCACCTGGTGAGCGGGGTAGGGTCTACATCAACCGCAAGGGCTTCCCCTCCATCAACTGCCAGGTCGTGTGTGATGCCCAGGGTATTATAATGAATGTGTGTGCTGGCTGCCCTGAAAGCTATCACGAGTCCCACATCTGGAATCTGACACAGCTGTACCAGAGATTTGCCAATGGGGAAATCCCTTACAGTCACCAAGTATAGGATGTTGGTTATGCACTGGAGCCGTGGCTGATGACACCCATCAGAAATGCACAGACACCCGAACAAGAACTCCATAATGAGGCACATGCACAGACCAGAATTATAATAGAGCATGTGTTTGGGATGCTCAAGTCACAGTTCCAGTGCCTGGACACATCTGGTGGAACCTTGCAGTACTCACCAGCTACATGTGCTTAAATTGTCCTTGTATGTGTTGTGCTACACAATATGATCCTGCGGAAACAGATGCAGCAGGAACAGCACGGGGCAGGGCCATACAACCCCCCACCATTGCCAAGGCCTGCACAGGCACAGAGTGACTCGGAGGAGGAACAAACTGAGCATGCTCCAGTAGGCAGAAGGAGGCATGCCCAGTATGCCCTGGCCTTAGCAAAGAGGCAACACATAGCACATACACTGACACAGTAGGGACCCAGGGAATGGCACTTCTCTCTGACTCGCACATACAGTAAAAGGGCTGCCAAACATGACACTAGCTGTGGTCAACCATGTATAGGGAGTGTACTATGTGCATCTGACATATGCACCCCTCCAGCACCCCTCAGTACTGGCACACCCACAAGGTAAGTCACTCTTCTTACCAATTGCTGAATGGAGTAGTATGTGTTGTTACTTGTATCTATGGTATGGATGTGAGCATGCAAGGGAATCAGGTGGCTGAATGGGATGCCAGCAGATAGTAGACACCTATCGTGGCAGCATGAGATCTGTACCAAATACTGGTGTCACCATAATAGCGAGTACTACACATGATGACAAAACCCACTGCAGGAAATGTGCTGGGCCACATGTGTGTCCATAGGACACGCACATGCCAGTCAGGGAGGCTCACATACCCAACAACAGTTTCAGCCAGCAGGACAGGTGTAGACAAACACAAACAAAGGCTGTGCAAAGGCCTATGAATGATGGCTATGGGTAACCCCCCCCCCCCGGCCTACACAGACAGGCTACATCAGGTCAGGCAGTGGGATGTTAGTTCTGAAGGGTAAGAAGTCAGAAACTGATATGTAGGTTAATCAAACCTAAGACCTGTAGTACACTGATATGCCTCTAATCAGCATGATAGGTTAGAATACAGAATGAAATGGAGTACCTGACATACCAGTACAGTCATAGCAAATGTGTACAAGTGTCAGGTGTGCTCCCCCAATCCTGTGTAGAAATGTAGTAACAGTCTGGTGTACCCCCTCAATCTGATGTAGAAACATAGTAACAGTCAGGTGTGCCCCCCAATCCTATGTAGAAATGTAGTAATAGTCAGGTGTGCCCCCCATTCCTATGTAGACACATAGTGACACACAGGTGTGCCCTCCAAATCCTATGTACAAATGTAGTAACAGTCAGGTGTGCCCCCTCAGTCCTATGTAGACACATAGTAACACACAGGTGTGCCCCCCAATCCGATGTAGACATGTAGTAACAGTCAGGTGTGCCCTCCCCAGTCTTATGTAGAAATGTAGTAACAGTCAGGTGTGCCACCCCAATCCTATGTAGAAATGTAAGTAACAGTCTGGTGTGCCCCTCCCAAATCCTATATAGACACATAGTAACACACACGTGTGCTCCTCCCAATCCTATGTAGAATTGTGGTAGCATGTATGTGTAAGTATAATACCAATGGAGCACAGATTACCTGAACTGGCCAAGGTAACAGGATAGATTGTAGCATGTGTGCAATATGCAGGTCTGCGTGTGTGAGGTTGGTGTGTGTTTTCTATTGTGTGAGAGTGGTCAGTATGTATGCGTGGTGAGGTTTGCCCTGGTGGCCATTACCCAGTACTGCCGATAACAGGGCCAAATCCTCACAACTGCAGTGCCAAACACAATGCTTCCCAGTATAACACATTCTAGCAGTAAGCCACTGTAAATGTTTGGAAGTAATATGTGTCACCATCTTACCCATCTGTCTGGGGTACTTCCCCCTGTGTACTGCTTGTATATCTGGCCTGACAGTCATGTCATGTCCATCTTTCAGATGGTGACACATATTACATCCAAACATTTACAATGGCTTACTGCTAGAATGTGGTATACTGGGAAGCATTTTGTTTGGAACTGCAGTTGTGAGGACTTGGCCCTGGGGACAGGACGTTTGGACCCTGCCGATTCGCCCCCAACCGATTTTACCCCGGACGGTTGGACCCCAGTAAAAAATGTAACATAAGTGAAGTCGAACCACATCAATGCAAAAACAGAAATGAAAGACTGTCTAAACATTCTTAAAATTGGTTTAGAATGTATTTCTTTTCTATTTATGTGCTTCGACTACACTTACTTTAAACTAAGTGCAAATTAGAACTTTAATTATATATACAAAAACAGTAAGTGCCAAAAAAAAAACAAAAACATTTGCTGACTAATCCGGAAGCTCTTGGCATTAACTCGTCCTGAATTTCCATATAACAATAACATCATTATTACATAAAAATAAAGAAAATTAGTGATAAAACAACAAGTAAGGATTAAAAATAAATTATATTTAAAAATGAAAGCATAATGGGCAGTCATTTTGACAGATGCTGCTTTGATGTTCTGTTCGTTTCCCTGATGAAGTTAATGGGCTGTGGGTATAAACTGTAGAGGCACTGAGCATTGTGATAGTGAAATGGATGTTTGGCCCTTGAATTGCACTTCTAAGCTTTGAACTACTTGTTGATACTTTTTACAAATAAATTCTTGAGTCCTTAAAAATAGTGTTTTACTTAGGAATGCCTGCACACTGTAGATGGATTAGACTGTATTGTGTGTATGCTTGTCTTTGCACTCTGCAATCAAGTCAAGTCCTCTGCAGCACTACACGTTATCAATGTTGCTGTAAATCAAGAGTGCAGGCTCATAGGTTAGTACTAGGCTAACTGCCCTTATGGACCCTTTTAAACCTAGCCAATTACCCCATGTCAGAATCAAACCCTGCACCTTGTGTTTCTAAGGTAAGCACCTTAACCATTATGCCAACCTCCCATGTATGGTGTTTGCATTTACTCATACATCCATATCCACTTTTTTGAGGTTCTGATGTGCTTTGATGGTAGATGGTGGGAAATGGTGAAAATTGCATGTTGCTGCTTGAGCTTTGGTGGTAGTATAAATGTTCAAGATGAAGAAGGGTCGAGAGTGACTTTATCACAGCCCTTGAGATACCTTGTAACTTATAGCAGAGTTAGTAGAACAATAGAGAGGGTTATAAATAAGAATTGGGATATTCTGAAAGCTATACCAGGTCATGAAAGCTGGCTTCCAAATAGGCCTAGTTTTACATATAGAAATTGTAATAATCTAAAGAAATTATTATGCTATAAGGACTTCTCATTAAATAATAATAGAATAACGTTTAATAAAAAGGGTACCCTCCCCTGTTATAATTGTTCTTGCTTTTCAAGTATAAATCAGTCCAATGAATTTGTACATCCTGTGAATGAAAAAAAGTTTGTCTTTTGTTGTAGTGCAACATGCAACACACCATTTATTATATACCTTGCCACTTGTAAAAAATGCTTGGGTTTTTATGTAGGGAAATCAACCAGAAAACTAAAAGACAGGATCATAGAACACAAGTCTGAGATTAGGAGAGGAATACTAAAACCAACTAGCAAACAACTAATAAAACAAAAAAACAGGTACGGGAGTGACCAAATAGCAAATTTATTATCAAGGTTAGTTTAAGCGCTTTTCGTCAGCTTAATCAGCTGACTTCCTCAGAAATAGTTAAAATCAATGGAAAGAATCCTTGTATATAAAACTTAGGCAATTAGCAATCCAATTAACATCTTAATAAATTATACTGGCATTTCCTTCAATTTAAAATAACAGTGACCAGCTCATCTCGAGACTTAAAAGTAACAGAACTAAACAATGAACATATGATGATAAGTCAGTAAATATAATGACATACACTACCCATATTAACCATGGGTTTTAAACACACAAGGATAGTGCAGATTGTTAAAACTAAAATGCCGAGTTCGAACCATTGCCCATTGACAAATTAAAGTTGTTTTCTAATATATGATTTAATATCAAGAACAGTATCCACTATATTCAGTAGTTTAGATGGTACAAATGTCAAACCTTTTGACAAAAAGTCTACCATGTCAGTACTGAATTTATATGAAGTTAATATTGATTGTAGGGGTGGTCCAAGACCACTCAAACTTGAAGAATTAGAATTAGTCTGGCAAGTGAGATTAAACACCTATAGTCACCCTGGATTGAACGATTCTGGTTCTATTAGTAGTGTTTTGAAATTGAACAGTCTTAAGAGGTGACTTGTTTCGAATACACCTCCATTAAACCGCTGTTTGTTAGTGGTTCATATTAATGTTTATTTCCATTTTTTATTCATTGCATTTTAGTTTTAACAATCTGCACTATCCTTGTGTGTTTAAAACCCATGGTTAATATGGGTAGTGTATGTCATTATATTTACTGACTTATCATCATATATTCATTAAAAAGAAGAAAAATACTGGGATATGGCTCCAAAATCCAAACGAAATGTAAGACTCCAAAATCCAAACGAAGTTTAAATTGATAAAAATAGGCCTTTATTCAGAAACACAAGCGCTTTCACATAGCTTCTTCAGGTGTATGTTAATCAAATAGAGGACACACCTATATATATATATATATATATATATACAAAACTAATCACATGTTCACATTCTAATTAAGTTAAAGGTGCAAAACTATCTTATAAAATACATATATAAATAAAAATATTCATACTAAAGTGCTTTCATATAAATAAAAATATATACATAAATGTACTGCGCAATTTATATAGAGTCAAATAAATATTTTACTATATAGAATATATACAAAAAATCATCTTCTCAAGCCTCTGGTATGTAGTATGGGTTTCAAAGGTATACATTCATTGAGACCATGTCCTACATTAGATCTCAACATCACTATCCATCTAGCTTCTGTTTCTTCAGTCCTGAGTCTAACATCTCCACCTCTGTCACTCTCAAAAGACTTGGATAGTACTTTAAACAAGAATTTATGAGAGTCTCCCATATTTTTAACATGCTTAGCCAACGCATTAACTTTGGATTCCTTTTTAATGTGATATACATGTTCCCTTATTCTCTCTCTTAAAGTGCGGTCAGTTTTGCCAACATAAAAATGTTGGCAGGTGGTGCAATGGGCAAGATAAACAACATGTGTACTGGCACATGTAGCATGAACTCTAATATCAAAAGATTTGTCTGTGTCTGGATGTTTGAATGACAGAGATGTATCTATAAAACTACATTGCCCACATTTACCACAGGGTTTGGTGCCAGGCAACAATTTCTCTCCCATAAATTCTTTAACTCCACAGAGTCTTCTCTTTAAGTTCTTTTTGTTCCTAAATGTAAATTGGGGTTTCTGACCTACTATATGAGAAATACTAGGTTCAGTCATTAAGACCTCCCAATGTTTGTTGATAATGCCAGTATACTTACCGACATCACTTGTGTAGGGAATGCATACTTTTAACCTGTTGTCTTTCAAAAAAGTTTGTTTAGGAACAGGTTTTGAAAAATAGGGTTTAGCTCTAGTATGCCTTAGTTGTCTAACAACCTCTTCATTCTTAGTCACCATACTGTACTGATAACCTCTCTCCTTTAATTCTGTGGTAGTTAGAAGCATTTGTCTCTCATATTCATAGGTCCCAACACTTAGCCTGGAAGCCCTATAAAACTGATTTTGGGCAACATTGTTGAAAACATATTGTGGGTGCATGCTGTCTCTGGATAACAGGTTATTAACTCTACATTCTTTCCTAAACATCCTGGTGGTAATCTTGCCAGCAGAATCTCTTTCAACAAAAACATCTAAAAAATTGATTCCTATTAATGAATAGTTTAACGTAAACCTTAAAAAAGTAGTAGTCTGATTCAGATAATCAGTAAACTCAATAAGCTGATCAGCGGTACCTTTCCACAGAATAAAACAGTCATCAACAAATCTTCTGTAAAAAAGGACTGAAGAATTATAGGGCCCATTAAATATATACTCAGTCTCCCAGGTAACCATTACTGCATTGGCATAACTGTTTGAACATGAGCTACCCATTGCTACACCATTTTTCTGCCAATAGGCTTGTCCATTAAAAAGAAAAACATTATTATACAATACAATAGCAATAAGTTTCTGTATCAAAACAATTTCATTAGCTTTGTAAGCACCGACTTTAATTAATAACTCCCTTAAAAAATCTATACCTTGTTCATTGGGTATAACAGTAAATAAAGAAACTACATCAAGTGCAACAAATAAAATAAAATTTCATTAAAATTACATGTATATATGTACATATATACATGTTCAAATAGTTATGCCAATGCAGTAATGGTTACCTGGGAGACTGAGTATATATTTAATGGGCCCTATAATTCTTCAGTCCTTTTTTACAGAAGATTTGTTGATGACTGTTTTATTCTGTGGAAAGGTACCGTTGATCAACTTATTGAGTTTACTGATTATCTGAATCAGACTACTACTTTTTTAAGGTTTACGTTAAACTATTCATTAATAGGAATCAATTTTTTAGATGTTTTTGTTGAAAGAGATTCTGCTGGCAAGATTACCACCAGGATGTTTAGGAAAGAATGTAGAGTTAATAACCTGTTATCCAGAGACAGCATGCACCCACAATATGTTTTCAACAATGTTGCCCAAAATCAGTTTTATAGGGCTTCCAAGCTAAGTGTTGGGACCTATGAATATGAGAGACAAATGCTTCTAACTACCACAGAATTAAAGGAGAGAGGTTATCAGTACAGTATGGTGACTAAGAATGAAGAGGTTGTTAGACAACTAAGGCATACTAGAGCTAAACCCTATTTTTCAAAACCTGTTCCTAAACAAACTTTTTTGAAAGACAACAGGTTAAAAGTATGCATTCCCTACACAAGTGATGTCGGTAAGTATACTGGCATTATCAACAAACATTGGGAGGTCTTAATGACTGAACCTAGTATTTCTCATATAGTAGGTCAGAAACCCCAATTTACATTTAGGAACAAAAAGAACTTAAAGAGAAGACTCTGTGGAGTTAAAGAATTTATGGGAGAGAAATTGTTGCCTGGCACCAAACCCTGTGGTAAATGTGGGCAATGTAGTTTTATAGATACATCTCTGTCATTCAAACATCCAGACACAGACAAATCTTTTGATATTAGAGTTCATGCTACATGTGCCAGTACACATGTTGTTTATCTTGCCCATTGCACCACCTGCCAACATTTTTATGTTGGCAAAACTGACCGCACTTTAAGAGAGAGAATAAGGGAGCATGTATATCACAAAAAGGAATCCAAAGTTAATGCATTGGCTAAGCATGTTAAAAATATGGGAGACTCTCATAAATTCTTGTTTAAAGTACTATCCAAGTCTTTTGAGAGTGACAGAGGTGGAGATGTTAGACTCAGGACTGAAGAAACAGAAGCTAGATGGATAGTGATGTTGAGATCTAATGTAGGACATGGTCTCAATGAATGTATACCTTTGAAACCCATACTACATACCAGAGGCTTGAGAAGATGATTTTTTGTATACATTCTATATAGTAAAATATTTATTTGACTCTATATAAATTGCGCAGTACATTTATGTATATATTTTTATTTATATGAAAGCACTTTAGTATGAATATTTTTATTTATATATGTATTTTATAAGATAGTTTTGCACCTTTAACTTAATTAGAATGTGAACATGTGATTAGTTTTGTATATATATATAGGTGTGTCCTCTATTTGATTAACATACACCTGAAGAAGCTATGTGAAAGCGCTTGTGTTTCTGAATAAAGGCCTATTTTTATCAATTTAAACTTCGTTTGGATTTTGGAGTCTTACATTTCGTTTGGATTTTGGAGCCATATCCCAGTATTTTTCTTCTTTTTAAGCTTCTTTCATTACTTGGGATTTATAGTGTTTTATGGGCATTTTTGACTTTTATCATATATTCATTGTTTAGTTCTGTTACTTTTAAGTCTCGAGATGAGCTGGTCACTGTTATTTTAAATTGAAGGAAATGCCGGTATAATTTATTAAGATGTTAATTGGATTGCTAATTGCCTAAGTTTTATATACAAGGATTCTTTCCATTGGTTTTAACTATTTCTGAGGAAGTCAGCTGATTTAGCTGACGAAAAGCGCTTAAACTAACCTTGATAATAAATTTGCTATATGGACTTTTGGTTGCTCCCGTACCTGTTTTATTGTTTTATTAGGAGAAGAAAATTGACTAATTCCTTGTCCAAACATGTTAATGAGACTGATGACTCACATCAATTTAGCTTTAGAGTTATACATGTAATTCATCCAAATATTAGACGTGGAGATCTTGTAAATAATGTGGACATGAAAGAGTATGAGTGGATCATCCGCTTAGAAGTGGATAAATATCCTGGTCTCAGCAGACAGGTTACTTTGAAACCAGTGTTAAAATCCAAACAACAGAAAGTGAAAGAAAAAATGACTATATATATTATGTTGCTACTGTGCTTTTAAAAGTTTAATTGTTGCTTTGATTGCTATCTTTTGATAGGTTGCTGTGTCATGTGATATGTTTGAATGAGATAAAAATGCTGTTTTAATGGTTGTTTTATGTAAGACTCTGAAGAAGGATAGTGTGTATCTGAAAGCTTTGTTGGTCTATTAAATTAAAATTTTTATTGATGGTGTGTAGTATCATTTTTTTTTTGCCTGAAGCTGCTTCGTTTGTATCCTCCACTTTATCACTAGCTCACTTTTTTGTGCTTTGCACCTTACAAGGATAACATATGTCAAGCAGCAGAGAGGCTCGGGTTGTCAATCCATACCCATACATGTGACATCATGGCCTGGCAAACAAATTAGGCAACCCTTGTATTACCCAGAGAATACTCTCAACCCATGTCTCATACACAAACACACTCGCCTAGGCAACAACCACTTTACTGGTAGTACCCTGTATATTGCCCACAAGTAGTAACCATGGTGTGATTGTAGTGGACTACAGAGAGCATGGCACTCTGTTTCATCACTACAATAGCACATAATTGCAGACAATGCACCTTCACTATGTTCCCCACAGGACGCCTGCAACACTTGTAGTGCCATCAAATGTGACCCACAAAAGACATGCCATGCCTTAAACACATACCCTGCATGGACAGATGCCACTGACACCAGGGAATACCTGTATCATCCTATCATTGTAGGTGCAGGGTCAGCCTGGTGTCCATTACCAGTTCCCACCACATGAGGCCAGGACTGGCACATCTGATGATAAACTGTGTAAACAACATGGGCCAGACACCCCAGGTACAGTTCCACATGTCACTGAACATGCATGTGGGATGTGTGCACATCCCAGACACCATTCATGTCATGGATTATAGAACACATACATGGCAAGCATTGCACAGCACTGGCCATACACAATAGTGAATACAATACCCACCTGTGTAGGCCAATTCAGACACTACACCCTGAGCCACATTGCAGACCATTGTCATGTGGCCTGATGCCAAGGTATACCCTTCAGCTAGCCTTGTACAGCCTTCTGGCACAGTCAACCACTACACACCTGTGAAGCAATGCACCCATGCATGTCAGTACTGGCACCCTATGTCTGTGTGTGTGGAGTATAATGCTTTTGACCCCATTCACACTCACTACAACTCCCATTGGCCTACTGAAGCATGCTGTCTGATTTCAGACACCTTCACATACCCTTTGCCTATATATCATCCAGATAACCCCTGTGGTGTATGTGATACCTGCATATTACTATATTGTGGCAAACTAGCTAGTTAGGAAGTCTATTCCTGACCCTGCCAACTGTGTTAATGTGTGAGAGTCCCTAAGAGAGTGTGGCTGTGTTGACATTCACACCTGTTCATGTGGACAGGCCCGTTTACTATACCTACCTTATCACTCCTATAACACTCTTACAGATGTCACTCACTATCAGATATGTCTTTGGACAGCTTCACAGCATGTAAGCTATGTGGGGCATGCGATAACTGCATAGAGATGTAATAGCAATACATAGTCAATCAGGGGCTTGATATATGGTGCATGCAATAACTACATAGAGATGTGATAGCAATACATAGTCAATCAGGGGTTTCTACAATACCCACTAACCCATATGTCACAAGATGGGTTGCAAACTGAGAACCCACAGGGTTAGAGTTGAAGTACAGGCCAACATGGGAGGACTTTGACATGGATATCCAGATAGCTGGTGAGTTAAACGCCAAAAAAAAACAAGGTAAGCAATCCACTAAGCACAGAAGAGGTTATCAGGCTAAAGTGGTTAGAAAGACCTTCCTGATCATTGTATCTCGACATCTGCAGCAATTGGACCAAAAGGATAAGGACTCCAAAATCTGTCATATGCTGCCAGATTGAAGAAACTCCAGACAAGGCCATGTCCAACCCTCAAAAAAAACCACTAGAGCAGGGATAGATTTATCACCAGAGACTCCCTATGCTGTGGAATAAAACCGGTCCATGTGAGGCAGAGCACTGGATAGGTTTACCCCAGGAATCAACTCTGTGTCACTGCTGGACAGATATGAACCTATGAACCTATGAACCCTGTACTGGTAAGTGTGTGACACAAACATGCTTAGGTTTTACTCTCCTACCCCTTCCCTGACTTACTTTATCTCTGTCTCTCTCACTCCCTATCTGGTGGATGTGGAGAAGTACACCTGCTTTGCTTAGGCAGCAGCTTGTGTTTTGTATGTGATGCTTATGATCAGCTGATGGCCTCTGCATGAATCGCAGTTCCCCTATAGCTGATTGCATGTGGAACAGCTGTGGTAACATTCTCATAGCCAATTGCATGGAAACACACTCCAATATCTAGGAACATCATGTGGGTGTTGGGCCTTTTCATTCACTTTGAGCAGGACCTCAATTTGGTGTTTGGCAAACAGCATCACAGATGGTATTGGGATTTACCTCTAACAACATACACTGTGGAGACAGGCCAACAGACATGAGGGGGATGCCAGACATGACTATAGAATGTAAGTGTTGCTCTTCTGCATTTGGAGTAATGCTGGTTTAACAGGGTGTGTGTGGATATTGCTGGTCTACATGATTTAATACCTGTCATGACGGTGCTATGTGCTTGAGGAAACTCCCACTTAAAGGGTTATCTGCAGAGTGGGCAGTGTGTGAAGTCTTATCTTTCTTGTGTTACTCACAGAACACCTATCTTAGAACTGCAGAAGCATAGTCTGAGGATTACAGTCAGTACATGGTGACAGCCATGAGAGTTACTGACTTCATATCCCTCATAGGACATATGTCACAAGAAACCCTGGTATGACAGTAAATGTATGAGGGTATCACAGCAACATGCCAATATTGGCCCAGGGTTTGTGGCTCCAGCCACAAGTCTGTCAATCTTGGTACATATGTCATGCAGTCAGAGGTGTATATGCTCTGTACACCATTATTTATTGACATCATACCTGATAATAAGCCAGTCAGATATCAGACTGCTAGACGTTATGTATAGTGGGGGTTATTTCTGAGGACATAACCTGGGCATTCTATGGTTGTGTGTACAGTACTGGGGTCTGTGTACTTATGATGATTGTCAACAGTAGGTGTATTGTGCATACGTACCTTGGCCTGTGCACAGACTGTGGTAGATGCCATTGTTCTTGGTCCTGTTCTATCTGATGTTACATGCTGCTCCAGTGTATGGTAGCCTATCGGCTCACATCTTTGTAGGACCAAACACACATGTGTCCCATACCACAGACAGGCATCGGACCACACTGTGTCATGACCCAGATTATGTAGGGTTAGTGTGTGACTGGCACATATTTGGCTGGTGTTTATCAGGCAGTCCATATAGTGTCATATTAAGCTTGCATACCATATGTAGCTGTGGCTGTGTTCACATTGGTTGTGGGTATACACTTTCTTACAGGTGTCTGTTACTCTGTGCTGTGACATGCGTGTAGGGCCTGCTATATTTGCAGATACATGTGTATTCCCCCATACAAAATGTAGTCCAGTGTTGTGGCAGTCTGCCTGTAGTTTGCATAGTGTTTTGTTACATGCATAGCAGCTTAGTGTAATTACCCAGTGTGCTGTTATGTCCAGTTATTTGCAAGACATACTGCTGCCAGGCCACCATAACTGTTGTGTATGTCTGACAAAACAGTGGGATTCTGTACAGATGTATGTCACTAACTACTGGGTAGTATGTGGCCATGTGACCTCTGCACCACCACGTATTATGTGTTAGGACAGACTGGCGTGTGTGAATGCATAAACTGTGTAGACATATGTAGTCCAGTATTTACGTGATATACTCATGTACATTCCTGTTAACATCCACATTGTCAGGCATGGTCCACATGTCTCGCACAAAGGGGATCTGTGTACACCTCTGGACTGACCACAGAGTGCCAGACTGTCCACATATATTGGTGATATCTGTGCTGTAGTCCACAGGGTCATTACTGTGCTAGCAGTGGTAATGTACTATGATGTCCTTAGGATGTCTGTCAGTAACCAATCGCGTACATGTCAAAATCAGATATGGCCTCCCACACACAACATGTCTATTAAGACAACACCTGTTACAGTAGCAACAGTCTACAAATATACCTGCAATACATGCATGACATCCCTTTGTACTAAGAGGTTGGGACTGTTGGTGCTGAGGTAAGTCTCCACTCCATGTTCTGGATATATGGTAAACATATATGTATATATATATATATATATATATATATATATATATATATATATATAATATATATATATATATATATATATATATATATATATATATATATATATATATATATATATACATACATATATATATATATATATAGATATATATATATATATATATATATATATATAAATATATATATATATATATATATATATATATATATATATATATATATATATATATATATATATATATATATATATATATATATATATATACATATACACAGCTATATATGTCTACGCATAAACAGATATATAGATATATATGCACATATAGTTATGGATATCTACATATATATCGGCATAAATAGGTATATCTGTACACATATATATATATATATATATATATATATATATATATATATATATATATATATACAGAGAGATCCAAAAATGGCCATATATATATGATGCACTATACAGATGTGTAGAAATACATATATATGAATATATATGTGTATGTATATGTAGACATATATCTAGATATGTATATGTATATATTCATACCCTTGTCATGTGTATACATTACGGTTGTGTATAGCTTCCCAGATGTATCACACCATATGTATATGATATGTGTATATTTAGATATAACAACATATGTGATGCAGCAGTAATATCACTAACAAGTACTACACAGTTGTGGAAGTCAAAGCAATTGTTCAGTACTATTCAATATGTGTACTGACAGATATATTGGAAAAACAACAACTGTCTTCACAGCTGTCATGGTGTAGTGGTCAACTGTTGTGACTTTAGTGTACAGGGTCCTGGGTTCAAGGGATGTTTATTTTGTTGCTGGGCAGAACAAGGACTGTTGGATACAGAGTGGTTAAGGCAGTTTTGAGCAGCTTTAAGCATGTTTGCATGGGTTTGCCCGAAGCTAAGTGGTGTTTACATACAGTTAAACGTAAGGGCACTTACACCGTGTAGGCTTTGCTTACCAGTGCATAAATGTGCTCAGCTGTTATATTGCAGCAATGCTGACACCTGAGAAGCATGACTCAGTCCTGGTAATCAGTGCTCACATCCCAGTGTGATAACATAGAAGGGTAATGACATCTGTAATAAGTGTATGTAATGCCATGTACAAAACATGCATCTATGTGCTGTCTTACAGTAACAAGGGGTGTGAGTATCATGTCTGGGACACTCAAGTATATAAGACCTGTAAATCACTCTTATTCATGTGATTGTGTTACATACAAGAGTAGTAACCCAGGTTACGTTCCATCACACTGACATGTAGTGTATCATGGCATTACTACTTACGACAGTGCTTTCCCAGGCTAGAGTAGATTGCTAAATGTAGTACTGACAACAAGCACCCCTGCAGGCATAGCTGGACTCTGAGACCTCACTGTCATGTTCCTGGTGTGTGCGTTGTGTCACAGTATATATCCCCTACTGGATAATGATCTACCATGTGGAAAGTAACTGTGGACTACTGTCTGCACAGCACATGTCAGTGAGGGATTCCAACATGTAGTAATGGCATACATATTGGTGTCAGACATCTATCTGTCGGCACTTTCCTCCTAATGCATAGCTACTTGACAAGATGATGTCTCTAAGTCCCTGTCCAGATGTGCAGATGGCAGGAATCCAGCTTGGATACATGCAGGCAACCTATGCTTGACTGACACTGACATGTCTGCTCAGCTGTGTTATAACTGGCACATATAGGAGACAACACCCTGTATGCACCACATGCCACGGATACCTCCACTACACTACCACAGTCAATAGAACATGCTTGGGTGCAGGTCTCCATCTCGGACACTAACCATGTGTTGTAATACATGTTGCATACATGTCAACTGGATCACCTCAGTGGCCAATTGCAAGAGGCACCTAGATGATTGGTTAATGCATGTCAGTCTCACCCTGAGGATCACCACAGTGGTGTATGTTGATAGATTGCCTGCTGGCACATGGCAGGTGGCATGATACCACTGTACACATATCCCCTACACTTACATCTCTCCATGGATAATAGCCAGGTACACACCTATGACCACCTGCAGCGATGCACCCCAGTACTGTCAAATGTGTACATGTGCATTACTGAGGATAGCACTGTCTGTCTGCTGCTGTATCGGACATTACATGTACCCTGGTATACTCCTCTCCCTAATGGCTACCTGAACCTTGCAGTACCAGCAGAACAGTGTTGTAGAAATGGGTTGATAGGCATGGGATACCCAATAAGTTCTGGCAAGTGTGTATATGTGTGCATGTCTGTATATCTGTAGGGTACAGCATTCCGAGACCACATACTCCTATTACAATATGCATTGCCACACAGTAATATGGATAGTGTTGTTGCTGCCCATATGTGAGACATGACAATGCATCACCCTACTATGCATTTGACATGTGCATTACATGCATATCCCTGTAGTACCACTGTTGGGATGGACAATGTGTTGTATTGTAGTTGTGGGCAATGTGTGATGTTGAGTATGTCAGAGTGTCATCATGGGTCCCAGTGTGTACAATATCCATTGTGGGGTGTGGGTGCTGTGTACACTGTCATTACAGCATGGTACACCCGGTACATGTCCCATGTACCACAGTATGGTGACCACTGTCTCCATTGACCATACAGGTAACTGATACCACAATCCAGCCCAGTTATGCATGTGCTGTGTGCAGCCTACCTGTAAAACATTGGACACACTGACAAGGTAGTTAGCACCGATAGGCTGAGGTCTCTCGGATGTATGTCTGCCTGTTATGTGTCTGTTAATGTGTATATAATGGTATATTACACTATGTATTGTCCATATGCAACCATTACATTCCCCATTACCATACTGTACATGTCTGGGGATGTTCTGCATGTAACATGTAACATGGAACACAACTCAACCTAAATGTTGTGTGGTGTGTGCAATGAAACCCACACACTTCAGTAGCACTACATACCTAGGAAGGGGTCTAGTCCCAGTGTTGCCAAGAAAGAGTGTGCGTGTATGTGGATGGATATACATCAGGTTGCTGATTATACATGTCCCATTGGGTTACCTGTCCATGTGGCACAGGCAGTAACTGTTATACAAACCTGTGACATATGTTCAACTGTACCCAGGATATGTCACAGCCATGGTGTCACCACAGTGCCATACCCCTTGTAGAATATGACTGCAAACCATCCTCCTGCAGACACATGTACACCTACAACACAAATGGATAACATTATGGAGACCACAATCACTCAGTGTTACTAACAGCTACAATGCATCATGGCTGAACAGCTACACTACCTGACATGTAAACATTAAACATTACTCCTGACAACATGTTACACAGCAGTGCATTGGTACCCTGTAGTACATTCAACGTGTGCATCAGAACCATATTAACCTGTCCCTGCATCGATGTTATGGATGACAGGGATGTGGCACAGATATCATCATATGCACAGTGTGTGCTGGTTTTCCAGAGACCGAGAGTAGGCCATATGTTTGACACCATGTGTGTAGGTGAGGGGTGAATTTAGTTGAAATGGGTTTGGTTATGTGGTGTGTTTAGGTATAGGGTTGCCCTAGGTGTGTTTGTATAGTGTGTGGGTATGCATGCACACAGTTCTGCCATGTGGCTGCCCTATACAGGTGTTTCTTGGACAGCTGTAGACCATACCTGGCAGGGTGTGCAGTTCACCACCTCTGGCCACAGACACGTGGACTTTGCCTGCCAGGAGTTCCATGGGCATGTCCAGGTACAAGCCTTGATGTGCTACTATCCCCTGATCATAACAGATGTCTGCTGAAACAAGGTCCTTCCTGGGACTGGCCAGGGCCATGTGCATGTGGCCTGCTGTGGTGTGGTGTGGACAGCACCCCCACTGCAGTGCTGGAGCTGGTACTGCCACTACGGGAGTGCCTTGGTGTCCTAGCACATCCATGTTGACCGCCAGCTGTTGGTGTTGCTGGCTTACGTCCACGTGGCCATCGCCCCACTCCCACCACATGTTTGAGCACAGACAAACCATGGTCAATGAGGCCCACTATCTCACCCAACCATCTATCCATGACCTCAGTATAATCATGGAGAGCACCAGCGATTTCATGGAAGTTGTCACTTACAGATGAGAGAGCAGCCCTCTGAAGCCTCAGGCCCTGTCTGGTTTACAGTTCCATACGTGTCTGCACCCCCATGAAAGTCTGAAATATGCGCCTTGTGGTACCAGTTGTGGCACTTCTGCCAGGGGCATGATGACCAATGGCCCTACCACGAGCACCCCGGTACATCTACCTATGTGGTGCCCTGCTGGACATCCGGCTATGCCTGCTGTGACCAGACACAGTAGGCATAGATGCCACACTCTTCTGTGTACTGCCACCAACTGCCAACTGTCCCTCTGCTATGACCACTGGTGTTCAGGTATGTATAGGCACTGTAACTGTATGCAAGGTTGGGGTGGCTAAAAGGGGGATGTCAAACGATGGTGCAGTTTCGGCCTCTGACAACCCAGCCTGTGCCTCAACAGTCCTATCATCATCTTTGGTATCTGTATGGACACCAACATCAGATTGCATGCAGGAGGGACACTGACCCACCTCGCCACCTGTGGGGGAAAACAAGAAACACACTTTAAGACCTCTACAGCATTGCATAACAGTACACACAGACACACACACACACACACACACACACACACACACACACACACACACACACACACACACACACACACACACACACACACACACACACACATTGAAATTCCACTATAATACCTACCTGTCAGACATTCCCACGTTTATTCACATAAGTTCCCCATCCTTCATCATACTTGGTAGCATACACTCATTAATACCACTCATTAACGTATCATTCTTCTACATGCCTAGACGAGTGATCACAACACAAGACCTGTTATTCCATTACTTCCTTGACTTGAGTGGAGTAGGTTTTACATGGCCTCACTGCTGTTATCCAGTGTTCACCCTGGGTATGTCCAGACATTGTGAGCATGGCCCCCATATGTTAGGGGCTACTACGTTTACTCCAAAATGTTACACACTGGAGTGTCATACGTAACTATTGCTCAGTACATGCCAGATCTGCTACTCAATCAACTGATCATGTGGACAACAGTAATATATGGATACACTCCCTGATGTTGTCTAGTAATTCCCCAATGCATCTGTAGTGCTGCATACATGGGTAGTCATTCACCTTTCTGCTGATTGCAATATTAAGGGTATACCTGGTGTCTAGTTTCTCTCCCAATGCATGTTCCATGCTACAGACCTTATTATACTATTAGCTGTCCTGTGATTACATATCAGACAAGTATTCCTGGTGGCTCATGTGTCAGTCCATGTCCATGTACTGTACGATTCCAAAGGTAAGTACTGCCGTATGAACAACCCCACAATCACACATGCGCATACATGGACACCCACACAAACACACACGCATGCACACACACATCCTACATGCATCAACTCCCCTTCACTCCACCATATTGCACTTTCAGACAAAATAACCCCCTCCCCCCACACACACACACCTACAGGTGAGGTTGTACAAAAATAGTACACACAATCCTCCCATTATCCATCTGCCAACATGCATAACATATGGTACTCAACAGCATGCAGTGCAGCTATAGTCAATCCATGCTCGTAACAGTATATATGTGTGTAATGCATGGGCTGTGTTAGTAGGTGATGTTCCTTCCCCTGGAAAACACTGCATCCATGTACACAGTATTGCTGTGCACCTGTTCTGCACCCTGCCATGTACTGTGCACCAAACCTCACAGGTGTACAAACCATTGTTGAATGTGTATTACTGTGTCAGTTATGTCTGCTCTAATGCTCACAGCCCCTATGTGTTTGAGTGACACATACCTGAGATGATATGTGGACAGATGTCATTTGTGAATATCTGATGTCTGGTTTACAGATCTCAGCATCAGCGTTGCATGTATGACCAATACAATACTATTACACTGACAACCATCAAACTTTACCATGGCTATGGGGAGTGTACACACCCTTATTGATATGACACACTCTTCTTCATATGCCATGGGACCACATTACCGCATATATTACCATTATATGAGCCTGATATGTGACACATGTCCTGTACATTCACATGCAGTGTCTAACAAATGTGTTAGGTGTGCAGATGCTGACCACGATGCATACACTACGTGGGTACATATGTGTGCATACCGTTATCATGAATGTTTGTTGCACCTATTGTTATGAGTACTACAGCAGTCACAATTTCTGGCAGGGGTATACTAGTGTGGGCCATCTGCATTTGCCAGTATATGCTCAGTCTGCCCTACACATATCCTGCAACTCTGCATGATTGCAAGGTCTACTCATGTTCACATCCCTTGGAGTTCATGCACTGTTGTCACTATTGCTGTGGAGTTAGGGTTACATTTGCCACAGTTCCTGAACCTGACTGTGTGCAGATACAGCCATTCTTAGCATCCTTAGGATCCCTGCTGTAGTGCACTGGTTTGTCATGATGACGCACTCTCCCCACCTTCAGCATTTTTGCAGATGCTTGACATGGTCTACACATGTGTGTCAGTTTGCAGTGCCCCAAACACTGAACACCATGTGTAACAGCTTAGACCCAGCTACTGACTGGCAAACATGCAGATGTACACTGGCACCGGCACAGTGCAGATGGGGATGGTAGGCCTGAAGTGGGGTGAGGCATTGGTTGTGCAGCACCTGTATCTTACATAATACAGTCTGTAGGTTTCCAATGTGGTCATGGTACACCAGTACGCATTGCAACACATGACTGTTGGGGACCTCTTCTGTTATGCATGCACTACCTGTAGAGAGGCCTTGCTGATGTTTCATGTGGTACAGCTGTCACATCTGTTTGCCCTAACCCATAAGCCACATGCATGCAGAGTCCAGGCAATTGCTGATATGGTTACCACACAGTCAGTACTTGCTGGACTTTCCTGCTACCCTCTCAGTGTTGTGGCATGTTAGTGGGCAGCCTGCATGACAAGTTTGCTACATGTGACAGCATTCGTCTTGGGTGGCCATCTGTTTATTTCCTACATCATTCCTGTCCCATACATCCTTGCCACATACATGACTGTCTGCACTGTTTATCCAAACATAAATATTATCTGCTCAATTATCTAATGAAATGATGTTGATTAATTGAATTATTTGAAAGTTGAACAGTATATATAGGGCCATACTTGTAATGTAAAAATGTTCCAACAGAAGGCAAGAAGCCGAGATACCAGAACGTGTATTACAATTAAAGAAGTTTTGTCCTGTCAGTGGTGTTCCAGCATTTGCTCCTGTTCGTTTATGTGGTTTGCATGTCTGCACTTTTTGCCATGGCATATGCAATGGTGAGGTATGGCTACATGTGCAGCTCATGGGTGCTACCTGTTGGATATGGGGCCGACGCCATGTCATGTAAGATGTGTGCAAGCCACTGCTAGCTCTATTGCAGGTCAGTGTGCACATTTGATGGCCAAATGTCTTGGACAGCTGAACACTACGTGGTGTAACATTGGGGATGTGTACTTGCTGAACAGTGCATTTCCATGACAAATGCATGCAGGCAATACCTCAACAGCTGCCTCCACTATATTTTCTCTGGAGTGTGTGCGCACATATGCTTCCAGTGCTTGTGAAGGTATTTATTCCCCAAATTTACTGCCCTAACCTATGGTTCCATATTACACACTCAGTGCTCATGTTGGGACCACATTGCAGGTGTTAACGGTTGTGGACCACAGTATTATGATATGCGTAGTGTAGATCTGTAACAGTTGCCATTATAATACTGGTAAATACACTGTTGTAGTACTGTATAAGGGTGATGTTTCACACATGTCCCTACTGTAGGCCATGTGTCCCACCATTATGTTCATCCCTGTGGACACATTTCACAATGACAGGATGTTAGTTATCTTGCAGGTGTCTGACTTAGCCTTCAGATACCCCATCATGGTCACCGCTGTCATGCAGTGCAGTTAACAGCAACAATACGTGAACATGTATGGTATGCATTATGGGCAGGTGTGTTACATGTGTGCATGGAATATACCATAGCCATTACATGACTGGTGTATTGGCAAGCATGAACATAAACCATACTCACCAGCTACAGGCTTCTGCCTTGGTTGTATAACAGAGGGACCTACATAAGAGTGTGAGAGATATGATGTCAGTGGCCACAGCTGTGGCATTTCTACAGGGTGGGTGCAGCATTATAGTACATCAGCAGTACAAGTCCACAATACTACAGCTTATGCACATCTGTTTACTACTACTACTAAGCAGCAACAGACTATATATATAAATGACATCTCACATATGCATGATCTACCTGTACAGATGCGGATGGATACACAACAGTAGTCTACTGATGTGCTCTGTGGCCATACATGCATGCTCCTCAGTCAGTACATGGGTAGCACCCACCTCCACAATGGTCTTCACCAGTTGTTGCGTGTTTGGTTGGGCACGTGCCATGAGGCTGGCAAGGAACTCCTCAACACTTGTTGGGGGGATGGATGGCATGACTCTCCCTGTTGCGAGGTGATCCCCACAGACTGCAGCAGCATGCAGATGGACATAGGTTCATAGGTTCATAGGTTCATACTAGGCTATCTGCCCGAGGGCATTTATAAGCCCCTTTAGTTGGAGAAACTATGCCCATTATTTTGCTGTGCCTCTGTCGAGTGACACTGAGGTAACCCCTGGGTGTATCTGCGATCTCCCATCCATTGGTCAAGATTCCTCTTGAACAAGGCCAGTGCTCTGCCTCACATAAACCGGGATTTTGTTCCACAGCATAGGAGTCTTTGGGTGATGAATCTATCCCTCCAGCACGCTATTAATAACCATGTTGAGGTTTAAGTCTGCTCTGAGGGATCTCATCAAATCTGGGTTTGACATGGCCTTGTATGTCAGGCATAGGTCACCTCTAAGCAACGGTAAGCAACTGAATATAACTGGAGTTCTTTCAGTCGGGCATAAGACAGATTTTGAGACCCTTTATCCTTTTGGTGAGGAACTTTTGTGGCCTCCAGCTGCTGCAAGTGTCGGATACATGATGAGGACTTCCCTTGATCTAGATCCCTTCATGATAAGTGGGCAATGTAGAAGGTCTTCTAACTACTTTTGCAATATGAGTGTCGAATGAAAGGCTACTGTCAACCTGGGTTCCCAGGTCCCTAATAACTTCTTCTGTGTTCAGGGGATTGCCACCTATATGGTAGCTAGGTAACCTTATTTTTCTATGACTCGCATTTCTTGGCATTTAAGTTATCCGTTTCTGTGAGTCCCTTCTGAAGGATATCTGTGTCGGATGTGTTTTCAACCACCCCAGTTTGCAGCATCTGCAAACCTTGTCAACCCTCCTGTGTTTGCTTGTATTTCAGAAAGTAGATGCCAAACAAGACCCTGTGGGACACCACTTGTGACAGGCTTTGAGTCTGACATGGCCAGCAACTCTGACCCTGTGGGTTCTGTCACTCAGCCAGTTTGCAACCCATCTTGCAATGTATGGGTTTACATTTAAGTTGATGAGTTTTTCAATGATACGTGAGGTATTGTATCAGTCTAGGTAGGCTGTATGGACTGCCTTTCGAAAAGTCAACCAAGTTTAAAGGCATGCTTTGACAAAGCCAAACTGGGTTGGATCCAAAGTCTGCAAGTTCCCTATGTCTTTATTTATGAGATCCATTATGATCCTCTCCATGGCTTTGCAGATAAGGCTTGTCATGGAGTGGGACCACAGTCGCCACTCCCTGGGTACATATCCGGAGGTGAGACTAAGATTACACAGCTGTCCTAACTGTGGGTTTAATTCCGTTCATGGAGCACAGACCATCAGGTCCCATGGATGCTTGCCTTGGAGAGAGCAGTTCTCACCGTTTGGGGCTACAATCATTTTAGATATCTCTCCTTTAGGGGAGGGGAGAAGTTTGCACTGAACCTGTCAGCCAGTATGTTGGCAATGTCTGTAGGATCAGTAATCTTCACATCATTTTGAACTAATTATGAGCGGAGTTTCCTCCTAGGTTTCTGACATAGCTAAAGAATGCCTTATGGTTGTCCTTAGCTATTTTTTCTCAAAATTAGCTTCTCTTAGCGTCTTACCTTTTAAGGATTTTGCTCTATCTTGTAGTTTTCCTTTTGTTGTAGAGTTTGTTTATGGCTGGGGTCCACCAGACTGGCCTTTGGTACAAAGTCTTTGTTTTGCTTGGGATTGCCTGATCCATGCAGCAGGTGCTGGTAGAAGGCATTTGTAAGTGATTCAGCGGTTTGAGTAATGGCTCAGAGTTCTTTACTGTGGTCTTTTTCGGATAGATTAGTTTGTGATCAGATCTCACCAGTGAGGGGCGTTAAACATTGTGCTCCCAGATGATGAGATCAAGTATGTTTTCTCCTCTTGTGGGGTAGTTGTTCCATGGCATTTGAGTTTATGAATTCCAGGAACTTTGGCTAGAGTGTTTGGGCTTGAGTAGTGTTCCCAGTCTATATTAGGGTAGTCCTAGTATGATGGTGTTCGGGGATACATTCCCCTCCAGTGTTTTCAGGAAGGCCATATGAGGTTCCTGAGTTTGCGAGGGTGGCCTGTAACATGCTACAAATTGCAGAGCAGTCTTGGGTTAATTGCACCTGGATGGTTTCCGGATGCCACCAATCTTGAGGTATGGGTGTCCTTGATGAATATGGATACCCCTCTCTTTCTTATGATATGAGGTAAAACCTGATGGTGAAGCAGATTACTACAATGATGATGTACCTGCTCATGAATCCAGTTATGCAGGCCGACATCATTGACCCTTTGGACTACATCATTCCACAGGGCGGTCCACTCCTGCTGCTCATGGGCTGTCCTGCCGAAGAGAACCTGATAGCGCTGTATAAGGTGGTTAAGAATGACCTCATTTATATCGCTGAATGCACTTGTAACCAGCTGTGGGACATCGTGCCTGAAAGACATAAAGATGGAAACAGGTCTAAGCAACTCATACAGCAAGGTTACTATAGTTCTTAATACACATCTCTGTCTCCCCCCCACCATATCAGAGAAAACAAACTGTTCACACAACTCAATAGGTATGGCTACAGCTTACCTACCATTGGGTCATATATTGTATTGTATCATGCTTTGTGCTATGTGTTTGTACCCATGTTCTCTGTGGGGATACTATCATTGCTGGCCTGTTACAGACTATTTCACTTGCATGCCATTGTCAGGGCCACTATGGTTCCATATAAACATGTGGTATGCTTGCCATGTGATTGCTGCACATCTGTCATTCTGTGTTATTGGGGATATTTATGCATGCTGTTGGACATGTTCTGGGATTGTGTGGAGTATTACTACCCACATATGTTCTATAGCAGTGACACAATAGCATGTTTAGGGAATAGTTGCCAGAAGAACCACCTCTGCCACCTCATCTGGGCATGTTACCAGGCCACATCACATGTGGGACCCACCTGGTGCCTCCTCATCTACTGGTCCAGCACTACCTTCAGGAGGAACGCCCCCCCCCCCACTGGGGCACACACAGACATGATCCTGTCACCCAAGGTCAGGTCCAGGGACTGTTCCATAGGGGGCTCCACAGAAACTTGTGGGATGTGCTGCAGCACCCTGAGGCCTCAGTACACAGTAACAGATTCCACATGCTCCTCCTGCTCAGCCTCCAGGCCAGGTACCTTCAGGGTCTGGAAACTGCTGTTGTGACTAGCAATGGGTGGGGGCCTTGTTCCCGTTGTTTCCAAATGGGGGCTCCTGGGGCTTCCACATCACAGACCACACACACCATGCAAGGTGTTTACCCACCTCATGTGTCATATACCACCCCTGTACTCTGTCCTCTATATCTACCAACCTGAACCACCTCCACAAATATGCCTGCTATCCTTCCCAATATTCCCATTCTCTACTTCACAGACAAAGGCAATGTGGTCCCACCAAAGGGTTCACATGTGACATAACTGTCCATGTTGCACACACTTACAGCTGTATATATCTGTGTGTATTGCTATGTGTGATGTTCCCTCACACATAGCATGCAGCACTGTGGTGGTAAAATAGGAGACATGTATTTACATACATATGTGTGTGTGTGTTTGTATATATGTAGACATACATATGTGTATATATATATATATATATATATATATATATATATATATATATATATATATATATATATATATGTATGTATATATGTATATATATATATATATATATATATATATATGTATATATATATATATATATATATGTATCTATATATATATATATATATATAGATACATATATATATATATATATATATATATACACACACACATATATACATACCTATATATATGGGGTACATTCAGACAACAGGTCCACATCTCTAACTCTCCTTTCTGCACAGCTGCACTGTTCTGCTTTGCTATAAAACAAACAGGTGCCACATATGAACACAGCCTAACATTAGGGGGGTATATATAGGGCCAGATTGCAGGTAAGCCTATTACACACCTATGGCATTTCAGCTTGCTATAATACATGTTAACCTGGGTGTCCTGCAAGTGGTGGTCTCTGGAACCCACATGTCCATCATTATGGCATTACTTCCTCCACCAGCTATTGGCCACAGTAATATACATACTTTCCAATACACAACACACAATATGTTGGCTTACATCTTGTCAGTCAGTGCTGCTCTGCACTGTTGATGGGTATGGCCCACTAACCACAGGGACAGACTCTATTGTCCAAAGCAGTTGTTCAGCTGAACATCATTACAACAACAACACCTTATGGCACATATATATCATTCCACATCATCTATCCCAGTATTAGGGACCAAGTACTACTATCAGTTGCATGCATATGTACTCCACATACCTGCTGTGAGAATGAGGTCTGTTTTGGATGGTTTCCTTGTAGGACTATTTTTTTATACTTTTGGCTTTGGCTTTAGCCTGCTTTCTTTTCTAGGTTTGTTTGTCTGACTGTTTCTGTTTCGGTTTCAGTTTTGGTTTTAGTTTCTCTTTCTCTCCATCTCTCACTCTCTCTCCAGTAAATGGATTGAACTGTTTGGAATAGATTGCAGCATGGCTTTTGTAGGTTATGCACATGATCAGGTGATGGCCTCTGCACTAATCAGTGTCCTCCACTTGCTACCTGCATGCAGCATGCTGTGTAGTACTTCCAATTATCACTGTCATGGCAACCCACTACTATGAATCCCTACATCATGTGGATGTGGTCCCTTTAGCTTTCCTGCATGCTGGACATCCTTCCTGTGTGTGGGCAGCAGTGTTACAGACAGCAGGTAGAAATACCTCTTACAAGAGAACTTGCAGACTCAAGACAGCTACATATTTGTATAAGGTTCCAGAATTACAGACAGAGTGTGAGTAGCATTGCTATATGCATTGTATAGCACCAATGTTACAGGGTTTGTGTGTACATACTAGATTAACATGGAATTCAGTCTGTCTGCATAACTATCAACTGTGGGCTTATCCACATGATGGCCAGAGGTGTGCCTGTTATGTTTTGTCTGTCCATCAAACAGGTCTTGTGTCAGATATATCACTGGCAGTGGTGTGTAGTGAGTGCTATCAGTACATGGTTACATCCGTTTGTGTTTTTGACTTCATATTCCTGATTAAGGGTATGTTGCAGACTATCCTATGACACCAGCAACTTGCTCAGTGTATGACAACACTATTTTACATATGGCCCTGTGTTCTGGCCTCTGGCCTCCACCTACATACCAGGCTTTGTCCATATGACATGCAGTAAGAGGTTGTTATGTAGTGCCTGTGAGTATGTCATGCTGCCATTCCTGCCATCATTCCACTGCTGTTGTGGCCCCCACACATACAGTGGGGTTGGGTCCATACATGTGTGGGCTTCATCTGCACAAAACATTTGTGCCTTTCTGCAGTCCAGAGGTCAGTGTATGTAACAGTAGTATATGCCTCTGTATATCAGTCTATGGGGGGATGCACCATAAATAACCTAGGGTGTTACAACGTGTGAGGATATCAGGAGTAAGCTGCCTTAAGGTATCTGGATGTACATTACCATACAATTCAACTTGGGAAAATGCTGGCCTACTGCTTCCTGCCATACAGACTGTTCTGTTTGTCAGTGTGATTGTGATGGTTTCAGTTATGCCTTGTTATGTAACAGATGCATCCCATTGTGTCAACTGAAGTCTTTCCCCCCTTGGGATTGCATTAAGAGTGTAGTTAGAGGCTGTTGGACTATACATCTGCATTACTTACTGTTGATTGATTATTATCCTGTGGCCCAGTCTGTCTTTACTGTTGTACTACTTAAAGGCCTTGGCCTGGACAGCAACATATGTTATGCTTTCCGGAATACTGTATTAAATGATCTGTTTGAGAGTTGAATTAATCTGTTTATATGTATTTCAAAGTCTAAACAGCTATATGACATGGCATATACAACTGTAATAGTATAAAAATAAAGCTTTCTCAAGTACGCAAGCCTGTGTGTGGTGTTATATCCTTTGCCCTCTCTGTGGCTATACGTTTCAGGCAACAATTGTCTTTTGTGTGGGTGACTCATACAGTGTCCATTTGATAAGGTGGCAACTGTAGGACTACTGCCTATTCCGTATGGTGTGCACCCTCTAAATATTTATCTTCCTATATACATCTCTGTGTGTGTATGTGTAGTTACATATATGTCTATATATATATATATATATATATATATATATATATATATATATATCTACATATATGTGTGTGTGTTTGTGTGTGTGTGTATTTGTATCTTAGGATTGTTTATTGCTTCCACATTGTACATTCCTTATGGCAGCCAGACTGTACTGCATGATATCTTATTGATATCAGCCTGACATCATACAGGTGGGATGGATTACCATTAACATCTTGTGCCTATGTTGTGTCGGGTCCTGGATATGGGACTTGCAACAGTTGGTATTGTATTGCAGTGCAGACCTGTGTGGCTGTGGGGGGGGGGGGGGGTAATATCAATACATACAAGACGTATGTAGCTTGGGCTTCCTCACCCCCATTAACGGTGCCTGTGGTCATACATGTATTTGTTATGTTCCTTTTTATATCTATAGAGATATATATCTGTATATACATATATATATATATATATATATATATATATATATATATATATATATAGAGAGAGAGAGACCTATATATGTACACATATATATCTATAGATGTTATTTATATATAACTATATATATATATATATATATATATATAGAGAGAGAGAGAGAGAGAGAAAGAGAGAGAGATATTTATAGATCTATTTAGATAGAAATATACACACACACACACACACACACACACACACACACACATACAAGTGCTATTGTAACCTGATAATAACATTTTTGTTGACTGTAATGGAACTTTGTTACATTTTATTCACTGAGGAGCTTTTCTCCCCGGGTCTCTGCTAAAAAATGAGCCAAAAGCTCAGTCAGACTAACACAGTTAACAAATGTAAAATAAATAAATAAAACCATCTACATATTTAAATACATTTCCTGTACTGTTGAATGACTGTGCTGGATGATATGTTTGTGAAAACCACAGGGTTAGGTATATCTGACATGGCTTAGTGGTAAATCACTGTGTCAATGGTGTGCAGGGTCCTAGGTTTGATCCTTTTTGAGGCTGTTTATTTTGTTGTTGTGCAGAACAAGGGCCATTGGATACCGAGTGATTAAGGCACTTTTAAGGAGTTGTAAGCGAGTTTGCATGGGTTTGCGCTATGGTAAGCACTGCTAACTTCCAGTTACAGTTTCTTATACTGATTTAGCTTTTCAATTGCTTAACCTGTGTAGGCATTGCTTACCCCTGCACACACAAGCTTAAACCCGCTTACTGCTGCTTAAAAGTGCTTACTCCCACTTACCCCCATGCTAATTTCTTTTAAAGAAATGAAAAAGGGTTGATAAGAAAGTGGTGAAAAAGGGGTACAAAGAGGGAAAGACAGTACGGAAAATAGCTAGGGATGTGCAGAAAGAGTGGAGGGAAGGTCCATAGCTGCCCATTTCTTCTACAGCAACAGCTGTGCATAAACACTGAATTTGGAGATAGATTTGGAAACTCAAACTCCTGAGAGAGGGGTGATGACAACAATAATATGTTGTTAAGCCAATTAGACCAGATTACGTGTCCAGTGGACAAGTGTGTGAAATGGACAGCTATGTTTGGAGCGAGATTTTTTTTTTTGGGAACAGATTGCCCTTTTTTTTTCCAGGTGAGAGTGGGATGTTGGGGAGGGATAGTAGGTATATTTGGGGAGATTGTTTGGGTAGGTTAACAGACAACACAAACAAGACACATACAGGGGCGGTATATGACACATGTGGGGGTAAACACCTTGATGGGGAGGGGTGTTTGGAAATCGGAAGCCCATGAGCCCCCTAGTGGAAACAGTGGGACTGAGGTCCCCACCCATGAGCAGTCACCACTGCACCTTCACAGCCCCGAAGGTGGCTGTGCTGGGGGCTGAGTAGAAGGGCCAGGCCGACCCTCTAGTTGTGGCACATGGCCCTCAAGCTGACATATCAGATTTCCAAACTCCCTGCAGAGCTCTCTACCAACCACGACCAAGACCTGGCGATGGGTGACAGGTTCCTGTCCATGCTCGCTCCCAGGGGGGGCAAGCCCCATCCCCTGAGGTGGTTCCACCTGAAGGTGGTGCAGGACCAACGGACAAGGCGGTCCCGGGTTGGGCCCCAGATGTGCTGGTGCCTGGTGTCATGGCCAGCTGAGGTGGGATAGGTGGGTCTGCTGGGAACGGCCTTCACAAACGTACTATGTTGTTTAAATTTTATCAACATATGTGGGTTAGTAATAGTCAATACCTTCCAGGATTAGGTATAACACCATGCATAGATATTCCCATTAACCCAAACATCAGATATAGAACAGCTGCATAGCAAACAGAACACATGCATATATGGAATCACAGTAGTCATTAAAACAGCATGCAAGTACATTGATGGCAGCATGCCACCAAAGTGGGAGTATTTCAACATGACAGATGCATAGAAACCAATTTAAATAATTATCAAACAATAGGACATATGTCCCAACAATAGAGTTAATACATCACATACTGACTGAGTTGTGTATTTAGTTTATTGTTGCAGATATGGTGGGGGGGAGATGTCAATTAACAACTAGTATATTCCTGTAGTTTGCATTACTTTCCTAGTCAGTGCTGTGATCTGTACCTTACAGGTATTAGTACACTACCCTATTGCCTTAGTTTGGACAGTGGTATGGCTATAGACAACTATATACATGAACTGAGTTTTACCTGCAGTATACACCTCTTACCTGGTATACCTGTGGAGTTATTGTTTGTTAACACTACCTAACTGTTTCTACACATCGCCTCAGATTTCAGGTTGATGTTATGCACATACCTGTCCATTTCTTATTGCACACCCTTTGGGAATGTCTTCACCACATGCAGGTGAACCAGGACATATTTCGACTATTGCCCTCTTAAACCTTTAGTGACTTGTTCAATGACAGGTTTGTTGTATTTGACATTTTCCAAATATGTACAGTTCTGACAGTAAGGTATATGACATGAAATGCTGCCTGCTTGTCTGAAATTAGCACACTTATATGGCAGCAGGACAGGGTAACAGCCAGCAGATATGAGCCGATTAACTGGACACTCTGGACATTTCTGTACACTTGTGGGGTATGATTCTGAATATAGCTTACTACCACACCCAGGATTCAAACCATAGCTGTGTCTGCTAAAAATAAAACACTGTCCATCACAGTTGAGTGTGCTATATAGATATTGCTGTGTATCTTTTGTCTGATTTCTGTCTGTAATTCTCTTGTTTTACATCTTGACCTTGTAATCACAACACTCTTATACAGAATTTCCTATACAGTTGCATTATATAGTACAGTATGGGTGACAGTGATGAGTAATACCTTATTATTCAGAGCAATTGCAACACTAACAATGCCATACAGTACCAGAGTAAACAGTGCCAGTACTGGATATCAATCTTTTATTTATAGGCACAGTGTTCGTATCTGACAGACCTGTGGGAGCAATGTTTGTTAGCACTACCTGAATGTTGCCACACAAATTACCAGATTCCACATTAGTATTATGCACATACATCTCACTCTGTTACTGTACACACTCTGGTCACAGCTTGACAACATGGGGGTGGAGATGGGACATACTTGGCTAATTACTCTCATAACATTTTAGGGAGTCACTAGAGTGGAAGGTTTGTTATTATAGATGTCTGACAATCACTTGTATGTCTTGTTTGCTGCCTAAACATCTGGGATCATCCCACTGATTTGCCAGGGGGACATGGTGACAGGCAGCAGATAATGGCCAATTTACTGGACATTCTGGACATATCTGTATATTTGTGGGGTATGATTTTCCATACAGACTACTACCACTCGCAGGATTCGAACCATGGCTGTGTGTGCAAAAAAGAAAGTTTACGTCACAGTTGAGTGTGTTATTTGAATGTTGTTGTCTGTCTTTTCACTGTTTTCTGTCCAAGTCTCTCTCAGTTGTACTATATGACCTCTTGGGATTGCAACAGTCATATACAGATATTCCTACACATTTTATTTATGTAGCACAGTGTGAGTAACAGTGCTTAATACAACAGTACTATTAAATGATTGCAACTCTACATTACCATATGATACCAGAGCGAACACATGCAGTACAGCAGTTAGACCTTTATTGTCAGGCTATTATGTTTTTATTTACATACAACCTATATGAGACTCTTCCTGCCCTGTTCTCTGGTGTATGCAGCACATGCCTTAAACAATACAGTTTTTATACAGACAATTAACTTACTACTAATTTAAGATTTATTTCTTATGACAGTACATGCTAACCTGCCTTACGTTGCAACCACTGCAGTCTAAAGGCATGGGCTTCCTGATTTGCAGCCCGCTGACCTGCTACTGTGAACGACATAAGATGAATATTTATCCATACCTATCCAAAATATACCTGAGCTGGTAATTATTAAACAGGTAGTGGACTGATACTTACACATGGCTGGGACATCCCCTGTCCTCCTAGTCTCTTGGATCCACTGATCCAAGAGATCCCCCTTTTTTGCTTCAGGTTGGCATAGTGATGCTTGACCTGCTCACCAGTTTGGGGTATGCCAGTGACACTGGTGAGGTCACGAACGAGACAGTCCCAGACTTCTGCCCTGTATTGGGAAACCTTGTACTGGCCCTGCAGCAGTCTCTGGTCATGGTCTTTCACAAGGAGTCCTGTCATGTCTCTGGACTCCTGGATGCCCCAGTGCTGCGCTCAAAAGCAGACATTCTCTCCCATTCCAGATGCAGTGCCTACAAGGGGAAGCTACAACCAGTTATGGGATGTATTCCCACCTGTTGGGTTTAAATAGGGCCAGTTTCCCATACTTTGCTGTGATTGGACGGTTTTGAAAATGCTAAGCTATGGGCAAACCTGCTTTCCTACGGTTGGCATTGCTTAAAGGGGTATACCAATGGGCAGATTGAGTTAGCTGGCCTACACATTGCTTACACCTACTAAGCTGTGCTGTGCAATGCTTAGTGTTTCTTAATATTTGCATTTTGGCATTGATTTATTATTCATTACATGTTATATATGTGTTTGGTATCCATGATTCATGTGTACGTGTTTATTAGGGGATTTCAACACTTTATTAGAATGACACCTCACATCTGGGCTTAATGCAGTACTCCAGTTCACATATTTATGTTATGTAGTAGGTTATACAATATAAAACTGTATATAGATTCCTGTCACATGTTCACTTTGTATTTCCTATAGTGAGGATCTGTTTGGTGATACCTCAATGTTATGTACTGCTATGATGGCTCAGTGGTTAATTGTTGTGACTATAGTGTGTAGGGTCATGGGTTTAAGACCTGCAAAGGCTGTTTATTTTGTTTCTGGCCAGAACAGCAGCTGATGCATACAGAGTCATTAAGGCACTTTTAAGCAATTGTAAGTGGGTTTGCATGGGTTTGCACGAAGGTAAGCAATTTTCGACAGTAATGTCTAATGGTTCTTGGGAAGGTGGTGGATTTGGAAACTGTATGGATTTATCATTCATTACACATTTTACCTTCCAGTTGTATCCCTGATTCCTGTGTACATATACTGTATGGGGCTCTTGTGATTATTTGTGGACTTTAGAACATTATGACAATGACACCACACATCTGCATTTAATGCAGTACTCCAGTTCACGAATATATGTTATGTAGTAGGTTATGCAACAAAATAAATTGATCATAAAGTGATTTGACATGGAAAATGGATTGTACTGGAGTGGGACTCGAACCGGGAATGACATGCTCTGCCCACTACATTATTGTACTGTTTCATTTGCATATATCTTGCTTTTTATATTTTTGTGCCATTTAAGCTGCATTAACCGTAGCTAAGTGATGGGCAAACCTGCGCAACTATGGTTAAATTTAATCTGTTGTATAAAAAAACACTTCTTTATATTTAATGTTTTAAGTATTGCTCTTGTAAACTTGAGGGGATGTTGCTGGGGGTATGCGAAAACCTATGAGCGGTCTCGCTCATTCTTATTCATACACTGCTGTTCTTCAGACACACCCCCTGCACTCGTACACACTCCATGTCCATTTAGGAGCTCAGGCAGAGTGCCTTCATTGATATGCATGGTGCACCACCATCCTGCTCCTAAACGTTCGCTTCTAGCTTAGTCCTGCATGGTAGGATAGTGAATTCGGGCGTTGATCTCAGTCCCATATGCAGTTGTATAGACAGATTTTGCATTGTAAATATGAACAATATATTAAAGCAGATTTATGGATAAACCACATTTCTTACTGGTAATTCCTTGCACTCTGTAGTGTAAGTATGGAAAACTACGGATTCTGACACTATCTGTATGTACTATGTTATGTTGATATTAGAGATATTTTTTTGATTCATGTTTCCTAACAAAACTTTTAAAAACACACGCTGTTGCTGTTATGGATATTTCTTCAATGATATTTCTTAACAAAAGTATTCTCACTACTGACTCAATATACAAATGATCCGTACTGTCTGTGGCTTGCCTATAGATTCTGAAGTTTGCTGAAGCTTTCTATACGTTGTTCAATTTTTAATTTTTGGTGCATTTAAATGTGGCATGATGCTGTTTATTTTTGGACCTCCATTCAACATATATGTAGTATAAGGGCTTCTAACCTCACTCATGAACTCTAAATATATTAGAAGTTATGTTGGTTTTACAAATGTTATTTTGTATGAAGGCATTGTTGTTACTTTTTACGTCACGTTAATATTTGTCACAGACAGTATTATACAGACTTTTGCAATGCACAGGAGTGCATACTGTTTATGTTGACATACACTGTTCATAGACTCAAGCGCATAAATGGGCTCACACAGGAATATTATCATGTGCATATCACAACCTTTCAGGTGGTAACTGTCCTTGGAGTGACAACTTCTCCATACAAGAAAACAAAATGATAATTGATGCTCTCCGACAACATGGATGGAGACTCTTTGGCCATTCTGGTGATACAGTTTGTAGACCAGAAATCTGGACCAACCTCACCAACATGATAAATGCAGTTGGAGGTCATAGCTGATTCTTTGATGCTTGTAGATGATGCTGCTTGGGCATGATCCTTCATGCAGTCAGCGGATTAAGATGTTACGAGAGATTGAGAGGTGCCACCAGTGGTGGATCATCATTGATCTCTGATGATATCACAATATTTCTGACCTAAATGCATACAGCAAGAGGAGTGTAGCACATGCTCAGGGGTGGGATTGAAGCTGGAGTTCCAGGCTGGACATGTACTTGTTTCTTTCCATAAGATGGCTGAGTATAGTGACAATCACTGCATACCACTATAGCATGTATATTCATGTATTGTTATTTTTGATTTACAACAGAAGAGTTGAGCCGTGAACACACTTTCATACAGGGTAAGGATGATTAACTTAAATCAGTGATATGTATTGACACAAATGAAGTACAGATAGACCAGTCCAAACAACATGCATAATGCTGTTTGCGTTTATATTCACAGGCCCATATACTTCGGGACAACACCAGGGAATGGCAGGTGAGTGTCTCCATAGTGATTTATTGTGATCACCACTTCTTATTGTCTCAGCCTCATTGCATGGCACTGCTGTTTACTGTCATATTGTTATTTCCCTAACATTGTACACTACAAGTACATCCAGTGTGGGCCCAAGCCATGCACGTTCAAGTTTAGACAGACCAGATATGCTAATGCATACGTTTCATAGCCTGCATCAATGTGTAGCAGACATGTGTTAGATGATATTTATGTCAATATTTTTCAGTACAGAGTCATCTGGAGTATGGGCACAGCATCCATCACATAAGTATCTGCAGCCCCTGTTACTGTGTTGTATTTGTGATGCTGCTAGTATTGCTTTTGCTAATTACATGAGTGGTTTGTCTTTCTCTTTACTTCCCCACTGCAGGATCCAGAGTACAACCCATGACCTCTCCATGGCAGGAGTCTGTCAGTGGTATGTATTTTGCTGTTAATCCTGTTGTTGTCCTCCATTAATACTGTGTCCTTCTTCCCATTCATAGGCCAGACTGCATCAGTCTCATCAAGTGCACATACAAGTGGTATGTGTACGTCCAACCTTCTGTATGTCTTAACTGTGTTCACATGGTTAATGGTGGCAATGATATGATCATTAATGCTGTTTTTTTGCTACAATAGTTGAAGTTCATCCCTCTTCAACAGCATCATCTTCCTATGAGGAGTTGTGAATCTGTGCTTTCTTTATATTGCTCAAATATATCATGTATGTTGGCTTTGTAATCTAATTCTATACTCCGTGTATGTAGATTCCATTAAACAGACCCGGTGTAAGGTCATTATTATTTGTAACATTGTAGTGAGAGATATATATGCCATACATCTTTGCTGCTATACATTATGGGATGTAAGCACATTGTCCTGATCTGCATCTTTGTATCTTGTAGCACATTATCTATCTGTATCATCCACCAGCCCATCAGTCTTGAACCCAGGGCCCTGTAAACTACAATCAAAGCAATGTACCATTACACCATCTCAGTGATCATGATGTGGTTTCAGATGTGTCTCAGCAGGGTATTATAGCCCCTGACACACAGGAACTTGATGTGTTGGGACAGTCAATTCAAGTTGTTGACAGTGATATTGCTGCAGCTGTAGCCTAAGATGTGGTGGGGAACGTGTCTGTCCATTGAGAGGATGATGAGGCATTGGATGTTGAACAGGGTGAGGACATTGAATGACAGGCCCCCAATCGAGACCATTGCTGATGGAAGTTCTCCACAAAAAACTGAAATAGAGCATCATAGTAAACATAGGCATGCAGATGTTGTGCATGGCCAGATGTCAAAGAGTATTCATCTCCCACTGAAGGCAAAAGAACATTCCCAGCAATGACATCATTCAAACATCCATGGACTTGCACATGCCACAGATCACATGACACACCATCTATGTTTGATGCATCAAGGAGAAGAGCACAGACACAGTGAAATAATGGCTGCATAGGCCACTGAAAATGAAAATCTGCTAGCTGTGGCATGGTGGTTAGAAACCCTGGCCTCTACAGCTCTTTAACAGTGTTGTAGCACTAGCAGGATTCTGCATGTCCTGGCTGTGCTTGGCAGATTGCAACACGGGAGATGCAGGCCACCTATCTGCAGAACCACCATTGTGCATTGAGCATTAGTGTCTGTTGTCCAATATGCACAGATTTCCACTGCTGACCCATCTGTTGTGGTTATGACAGTCACAAGAAGGTCTTCAACTTGCAGTCATGATCCTTCACCTGAACATGACATTGTCACCCCATCAATCTCCTCTGAGGAGCAACCAGGTCTACGTGTTTCTGTACATGGTAGGGGCAGAGTGTACCATGGTTTGCAACTTCAGTGAGGTCATGTAGACTGTGATAGAGTCTGTCCAACAGTTTCATAAGCATAGCTGTCTCATATTACTAAATTGCCACTTTACTGTGATATATTTTCCACAGCTATTAAATGTTCTGCATTATGTCTTGTATTGTTTATGTTATTTCATGTTTTTATATTGTATAGATAGAAATGTCTTGCTCTGATGTGCATCCCTTATTGTTTTCCATACAGTGATGCAAGAATCTGAGTGTGTATGCGTACTTGTGTCAGTTGTGCCAGGAGCTGATGATCCCTATTGTGACACATTTGCATATGTTCATAGTGTACTATATTATGATGATGGTGTTATGTGTGATGCTCACTGTGTACATATGGTGGGTAATTGCCATTAGATGCAATTTGTGCTGCTGTGGTGGGGTAACACATGAACATCAATGTTTAATCTGTATACTCATGTATGTGTGGCTTGTCATGACTCAAAGGTGTGTGTCAGATGATGCCATGTTGTCTGGGCCTGCACATGTGGTTGCACCCTATGTTGCCTGTGCCTGTGTCTTATATCTACTATGTCCTCCTGCTCCTCCTCTAATACCTGTGGGATGTCCTATTCAGACATCTGGGGTTCTTGGCATAGTTCACCCACACCTGCAACTGGAAGACTGCCATGTGCTCTAGTTAACATGTTGTGTAGCATGGCATACACCATTATCATCTGTGCTGCCTTCTTAGGTGTGTATTGCACTGCACCTCTTGATGTGTCCAGACACCTGAACCTAACTTTCAGTACACCAAACACACATTCTGTGGTGTTTCTGGTTGTTGTGTGTGCACGATTGCAGGCCTTCTGTGCAGAGTTTGATGGTTCACGGTATGGGTTCATTAGCTAAGGCTCAAGTGGATAACCATAGTCATCTGTTGTGGGGAATAAAAACACTTTTGGTCAGACTGGCTATTGTTGAGATGGGTATCCTCAACTAGCATCCTAGCTGTGTTCCTGTACTTACCTAGCAGGAATCCCACAGGTATTTCACCTTGCTGGAATGCAGCCCTCAGTCTACTTTCCTTTCATATGGCAGCATCATGAAGACTTCCAGGGTGCATTGCCATGATGTTTGTTTTGCTGCCATTTACTGCACACACAACCTGGTAGGTGACAGATGGCCAGTTCTATCATTCTGTTTCAAGATGTACTGGTGTCTTGATTAGGTACATGTGTGCAATCTATTGCACAAAGTACAAGGGGGGAAGTTTGCAATGTTGTAAAACTGGTGCATTACAGTTCTCCACTCCATGGAGGTGGATGGGAAGTGTATGTAGTCATCCACCTGGCTGCACATTGCTTCCAGGAATTTTGCTAGGATATGGCTGGCAGTTGTCTTTGACACTCCCATGGCATCCTCCATGTGTCTTTGGAATGTCCCACATGCAAGTACACCCAGGCTGAGACCCACTTTGGTTTCAGGGGAGATACGATTTTCTCACAGGGTCTGCACAGACATGTGTGGGGCACACATGTTGCAGATAGCCTGCCCCAGTTGCCTGTCTAGCCAGTACCTGTCAATTATTTGCTGCTCTGACAACTGGTTTAGTTGCAGCCTTGCTTTGACTATAGCTGGCTGCCTTCTAGGATGCACAACCACAGACTTATTTATAGCCTGTATCACTGCAGCCTGTTGCAGTTTCTTAACTGCAGGTTGCATTTTATGTATTTAGTATTCTTTTATTCCTTGGAGTCAGTAAAGTATATGTCGAAGATAACAGAAACAGAGTCGGCATGGCAGTTTGTCACATTTAACTTGCATTGTGTGCACACAATGTGTTTTGTAATCAGACGGCCATGCACAGAATCCATAATTGTCCTACACTCAATAGCTATGTACTTGGATTGCCTTCAATGTGTCTTCTGAAATCGTGTTCACAAATGGTGCACTGAAATTTTCCTTCAGTGTGCTGTGCTGTCCACAAATGGCTTTCATGAACTTTAAGGAATCTGGCCCAGTGACATATACATAAAGCAATATTAGGCTTATGACACTGTTAGGAATAATTAGCACTGAATGCTTAAGAAACAAATTAGGTCATGTTATAAATGAGTGAAGAATATGCCTGCCTATAACTTAATGATTTGTCCAGAATATGCACAGCTACACAATGTCAGACATATCTATAATCATCAGATAGAGAGGTGAAGTGAGCATTTCAACCATGATATTGCAGACAAATTTTAGAGTAAAGTGAGTGCAAAGATAATGCTGAATAGTACTGTAAAACAGAATGATAATTATTCTGCATTATATTGTTTCCAATAATTGTGTACAGTTATTATAAAGGCCCCATCTTAGCAAGAAACATTGAAGAGTGATTCTAAAAATGACATAGAGAATGTAAGATTATTTTTGTTTCATTGTCACCTTTGGCTCATTTGATTCACAGCATATCTGTTTACATGGCATATGTCACATGCAATGATTTTTGCTGTCTGAACGTAAGCAACAAGTGATGATATTGTATGTGGTTGGACATCCGATAGCAACTGTGATAATGGTGTTAGAGGGCAGAGCTTGAAATTGTCGAACCATACATTTAGCTAAAAAGAAATGTACTTTGAACTCTGATATCAGATGTTGCTGCTGTATATTGTTTAAATGGAGCATCTGTGCAAGTTTATACATTCACAGGTTGTAATATCCAGGTTGTGACCTAGAGATTTTTTTTAAAGCTCAATTGCCATCATATATAGACATCTTGTAGGTGCCATATAGGAATTTAGGATATGTTTAATGAGGATTATTGAAGTCCTTTGTTTCACTGCTACTTTGAACTTATTCCGTATGAGTGATGATCCAGTATAATGTAGCTGTCTGTTTTTCCTCCATTTTTCCGAATAATATTGGTGTTGATCAAAATACTATACATCCTCATATTTGCACTTCCAGTTGTGCATTACTGGCACAGATTTTCCAACAGAACTGAGTCTTGTATAGCTAAGAAAGGCTGCCACTGTCTTTCTGCATTGATTCCATAATGATTTCCATAAGCTTGCAGAAAATATATAAAGATAATTAATGAATAATTATCAGTATCGGGTGTAACCCCGCATCATTGTGAACAGACTGCTTGGCTTGTACACATTCACTTTATCCTAGCAGCTCTCTAGTATACTATCTGAACACATGAAACTTATGTTCTTAATTTTACTGACTGCTGTCATTGTTTGTGACAGCAGTTATATTTATATTTATATTTATATTTATATGCATATGTATATGCATATGTATATGTATATGTATATGTATATGTATATGTTTATATCTATCAACCTGTATAGATAAATCCATATATCTGTAAGTTTGCGTGTGGTATATCTACAACTGGTCAAATGTACAGTCTGTTGAAGGGAGAAAAGCCAATATGGGTGATGAAAAATCAGCTGATCACACATACTGTTTTTAAGTGTGCACGTTTGTGGTGCAGTGGGGATTGGAGAATTTCCTTTTTCCCCACTGTAG